>NW_026652285.1:5177424-5415669 GCF_009828535.3 Hylobates moloch
TCCTGGAGTCATACTCTAATTTTTTCTATTTTCCTCCCTTTCTGATCCTTTATCCCACTTGCTTTTTCTTCCTCTTCTTTCTCCTTCTTCTTTGTCAAATAGAGGATTGAGTTATTATCATTGATCCATACAAAGTCCCTCTCTCATTTATTTTCTTTAATTCCCACTCCCCATTTCTATTCCCCGTCTTCCCATGTGCAACCTTCCTAATATGTTTGATATGCATCTTTTTGTTTGTATGTATTTTTAGAAAATGTTTATTGTTTTGTGTGCAAAAAAAATTAATAAAAAAAAGACAAGCTGAGGAGCCAATTAATTAGAATTTCTATCAGGAATTCTTACAAACCAACACAAAGAAGAAAATATTGGTTATATAATAGTCTTGGTCTAATGATGGGAAGTATATCAGTGTTTCAAGAGAAAAGGTGTTTTCTGGCTGTTGTTTTTTATTTGTGTTTTAATTAAATTTTTTTCCTAAGTAATATTTGTACAGGATTTAAATTTAAAAAGCACAGGATTTAAAATTCAATGAAAAGTATGTTTCATTTTATCTCCTGTTTCTGAGTCACTTTCCTTAATTTCTTTTTCTTTCTTTTGAGACGGAGTCTTGCTCTGTTGCCCAGGCTGGAGTGCAGTGGCACGATCTCAGCTCACTGCAAGCTCTGCCTCCCAGGTTCACGCCGTTCTCCTTCCTCAGCCTCCCGAGTAGCTGGGACTACAGGTGCACACCACCACGCCTGGCTAATTTTTTTGTATTTTCAGTAGAGACAGGGTTTCACCATGTTAGCCAGTATGGTCTCGATCTCCTGACCTCGTGATCCGCCTGCCTCAGCCTCCCAAAGTGCTGGGATTACAGGCGTGAGCCACTGCGCCTGGCCCCCCTTAATTTCTTTTTAGGAGGCAAACATTATTACCAGTTTTTTTGTTTTTTGTTTTTTTTTTTTGAGACGGAGTCTCGCTCTGTCGCCCAGGCTGGAGTGCAGTGGCGCAATCTTGGCTCACTGCAAGCTCTGCCTCCCGGGTTCACGCCATTCTCCTGCCTCAGCCTCTCCGAGTAGCTGGGACTACAGGCACCCGCCACCACGCCCGGCTAATTTTTTTGTATTTTTAGTAGAGACAGGGTTTCACCGTGGTCTCGATCTCCTGACCTCGTGATCCGCCCGCCTCGGCCTCCCAAAGTGCTGGGATTACAAGCGTGAGCCACCACGCCCGGCCTATTACCAGTTTTTTATATGACCTCCCAGAGCTATTCTATGTATCTAAAATATAAATACATTTTTTCTTCAATACTCAAATAAGATACACAGTGTTCTGCAACTGGTTTTTGTATCAGTACATGTAGAATTTTCTCAAATAAAAAACTGCTGGTCAGGCAAGGTGGCTCATGCCTGTATTCCCAACACTTTGGGAGGAGGCGTGGGAAGATCTCTTAAGCCCAGGAGTTGAGACTAGCCTGGGCAACGTAGGGAGACTTCATCTCTAGAAAAAATAATTTAAAAAAATTATCCAGCATGGTGGCCGACATCTCTTGTCCCAGCTATTTAGGAAACTGAGGTGGGAGGATTTCTTGAGCCCAGGAGTTCCAGGCTGCAGTGAGCTATGTATATTGAGCTACTGGACTCTGGCCTCTCTAAAAATAAATAAATAATTGCATATGCCATTCCATTGAATTAATATCCTATTATTATTATTTTTATTTATTTATTTATTTTTTGAGACGGAGTCTCACTCTATCGCCCAGGCTGGAGTGCAGCGGCGCGATCTCGGCTCACTGCAAACTCCACCTGCCAGGTTCACGCCATTCTCCTGCCTCAGCCTCCCGAGTAGCTGGGACCACAGGCGCCTACCACCACGCCCAGCTAATTTTTTGTATTTTTAGTAGAGATGGGGTTTCACCTTGTTAGCCAGGATGGTCTCAATCTCCTGACCTCGAGATCCGCCTGCCTTGGCCTCCTAAAGTGCTGGGAATACAGGCATGAGCCACTGCGCCCGGCCAATATCCTATTATTTAATCACTTTTATTGATGGCTATTCAGGTTAATTCAATTTTTTATGGGATATGAGGAACTGATCAGAATGTATATGTATTTCAATTTTGTTTTGTTTTTTGAGACGGTCTCACTCTGTCACCCAGGCTAGAGTGCAGTGGCACGATCCTAGCCTTCTCCAGCCTTGACCTCCTGAGCTCAAGGTATCCTTTTACCTCAGTCTCCTGAGTAGCCCCGACCATAGGTGTGTGCCGCCAGCCACCAAGTCTGGCAATTTTTTTTTTTTTTTTTTTTTTTTTTTTGAGTAGGAGTCTCGCTCTGTCGCCCAGGCTGGAGTGCAGTGGTGCAATCGCGGCTCACTGCAGCCAGCCTCCACCTCCCAGGTTCAAGCAATTCTCCTGCCTCAGCCCGGTGAGTAGCTGGGACTGCTGGCACCCACCACCACGCCCGGCTAACTTTTTTTTCTATTTTCAGTAGAGACGGGGTTTCACCATGTTGGTCAGGCTGGTCTCAAACTCCTGACCTTGTGATCCACCCGCTTCAGCCTCCCAAAGTACTGGGATTACAGGCGTGAGCCACCGCGCCCGGCTGGAGTCTGGCAATTTTTTGTTTGTTTGTTTTTTGAGATGGAGTCTCACTTTGTCGCCCAGGCTGGAGTGCAGTGGCGCGATCTCAGCTCACTTCAAGCTCCGCCTCCCGGGTTCACGCCATTCTCCTGCCTCAGCCTCACAAGTAGCTGGGACTACAGGCTCCTGCCACCACGCCCGGCTAATTTTTTGGATTTTTAGTACAGATGGGGTTTCACCATGTTAGCCAGGATGGTTTTGATCTCCTGACCTCGCGATCTGCCCGCCTCGGCCTCCCAAAGTGCTGGGATTACAGGCGTGAGCCACTGCGCCTGGCCATTGTTGTTGTTTTTGATAGAGATGGGGTCTCCCTATGTTGCCCAAGCTTAACATTTTGATTCATGTTGCCAAATTATTCTCCAGTTACCAATTTACACCTCCACCAGTGATTTTTAAATTTTTATTATATATATTTTTTAGACAGGGTCTCACTCTGTCACCCAGGCTGGAGTGCAGTGGTGCAATCTTGGTTCACTGCAACCTCCACTTCCCAGGCTCAAGCAATCCTTCCACCTCAGCCTCCCCGGTAGCTGGGACCACAGGCACGCATGGCTAATTTTTTGTATTTTTGATACAGACGGGGTTTCACCGTGTTGCCCAGATTGGTCTTGAACTCCTGAGCTCAAGTGATCTGCGTCCCTGGGCCTCCCCAAGTGCTGGGACTACAGGTGTACGCCACTGTTCTGGCCCACCAGTGATGTTTGAGAGTGGTGTTTCTCACACTCCTGATTACACTGTATTTTATCTTTTTTTTTAACCATTTGATAAATTTTTTTTATAATAACATCTCATAGTATGATTTTATATTTTTCTTGGTTGCATCAGACTATGTCAGCTTCATGCCCTTAAATTTTTTTTTTTTTTTTTGAGACGGTGTCTCGCTCTTTCGCCCAGGCTGGACTGCAGTGGCGCTATCTCGGCTCACTGCAAGCTCCACCTCCTGGGTTCACGCCATTCTCCTGCCTCAGCCTCCTGAGTAGCTGGGATTACAGGCGCCTGCCACCGCGCCCAACTAATTTTTTGTATTTTTAGTAGAGATGGGGTTTCACCGTGTTAGCTAAGATGGTCTCGATCTCCTGACCTCGTGATCCGCCCGCCTCGGCCTCCCAAAGTGCTGGGATTACAGGCGTGAGCCACTGTGCCCGGCCTTTTTTTTTTTTTTTTTTTGAGAGGGTCTCTGTCACTCAGGCTGGAGTGCAGTGGTACAATCATAGCTCACTGCAGCCTCAATCTCCCAGGTTCAAGCAATCCTCCCGCCTTAGCCTCTCGAGTAGCTGGGACTACAGGCATGTACCTACATGCCCAGCTAATTATTTTATTTTTTGTAGAGACAGGGTTTCACTTGGTTGCCCAGGCCAGTCTCGAACCCCTGGGCTCATGTGATCTTCCCACCTCGGCCTCCCAATGTGCTGGGATTACAGGCATGAGCTGCTGTGCCTGGCTGCCATTAAATATTTGAATCGTAATGAACTCATCTAGTTCTATGCATACCAATTATCAACCAGTTGATAACTGGATTTCCCCAGATACTTTGGGTATAGCCAGATCAATGCAAATGTCTGGTTTCCTTGGAATTAATAGTTCTCACTGTAAATTCATATATTGTTACTGTGATTTTGATATAGTCTTGCGAGATTTACATTAGTTAATATCCCTCTATTTAATTAAATTTGGAGCACTCATTTCTGAGCCTCCAAGTTCAAGTTGCTGAACTTTGTCATAAATTTATGAAGGTAAATGTCATTATGGTAATTTAAAACAAATTATTTGACACTTTTCCCATCAGGAGGTGGGGTGTATTATGTCCCCTTCTCTTGAATCTAACATGGGCCTATTACTGCTTTGACCAATAGAGCACCATAAAAGTAATGCTATTGACGTATGAGACTAGGTCATAAAAGGCTATGCATCTTCTTATTCACTAGAACACTCAATCTTGAAGCTCTAAGCTACTATATAAGAAGTCTGACTATCCTAGGCCATGCACGGTGGCTCACGCTTGTAATCCCAGCACTTTGGGAGGTCGAGGCAGGCAGATCACGAGGTCAGGAGTTTGAGACCAGCCTGGCCAACATGGTGAAACCTCGTCTTTACTAAAAATACAAAAATTAGCTGGGCTTGGTGGTGGGCACCTGTAATCCCAGCTACTCAGGAGGCTGAGGCAGAAGAATCGCTTGAACCGGGGAGGTGGATGTTGCAGTGAGCTAAGATCGCGCCACTGCACTCCAGCCTGGGTGACAGGGCAAGAGTCTGTCTCCAAAAAAAAAAAAAAAAAAAAAAGTCTGACTACCCTAAAGCCATCATGCTGGAGATGTTATGTGTAGGCATTACAGTTGACAGCCTTAGCTGAACTAACACTCAACAACAAGCATCAATGGCCAGTTTGGCAACACAAATTAATATCTTGAAAAATATTTACATATTAATCATTTCTCAACTCAATTTTTTTTCAGTATAAATGGAAAGGTATAATGTAAGTCATCTTGGACATCTAGCCCAGTTGAGCTTTCAGATACTCTCCCCAACTGCTACCTTATTGCCACTTCCTCAGACCTTCAAGTGAGAACCACCTAGCTGAGTCCAGTCAACTTACAGAGCTGCGAGATATAGTTAAATGGTTTTTCTTCTAGCCACTAAATTTTGGGGTAGTTTGTTTTATAGCAACAGATAAGTGAAACAGCTGCCTGAGAGCCTCTCTGGGTGGGTTACCAGATATTCCCAAGTTGTGTCTTTAGGTGCCCTCTTAGAATTTCAGATCTTCCTGTCCAGTGTCTTTTAGCTTTTTCTGCTAATCTTCATTTCTACTGACACCATTCTTTTCTGTACTCTTATTCTCTCCCATTGCCCAACTGATTCCAGCCTTCAATCTCTCTTTTTCAATCCATCCTGCATTCATCTGAAAGAATGTCTGCATATTAAATTTTCTTAAAACACAATTTTGGTTGTATTTCTTTCTAAATTCAGTATTTTTGTCAATACCTAGAACAAATAATTGCAATTCCATATCCCACTACAGCCTAGATCTAATCTTGAACTTTTTCCCATAGGCTTTATAACCTTAAAGAGTCATGAAATTATTGGCATGTATTTCCAGCCATACAAAATTCCAGAATTTTCTATGACAATTTAAAAGGATATTTTATAAATTAATAATTTCATGTGTGAAGGACTCAAGTTCAGTTTGCATATGTATTTTGATTTGCTGCCTTTGTGCAAATAACTGCAATGTATTGTATTATTACTTAGGTATATGGAGGTTCATCAAATCTTAATCCTCAGCTTGCAGAATTACTGGAAACCATGTGTGTGCTATATTGGTGCCAGATATGTCATTTATAGATCACACTTTCATAAGGCAGCAAACTACTTCCTATGCCCAAATCGTTTTCTTTCTGGAAAAGATACATTTTGTCAGCATGGTTACCATGTGTGGTAATTGATAATGCCTGTGCCACATGGCTTACTTCTACCCTTGTCCGACACAGCTATTCTACCACCTATGATTACCATATGCTACAGCACTCTAGGTTAATGGAATCATTTCCATCTTCCCTTCTAGTCACAAATGTCATTGTGGCTCAATTCCATCAGCTAGACTAAGAATAAAATATTCAGTACTATCTAAGCAAAGAACACACCTTTGTGAAGTTTTCATATTTAGTTGACTATTTCATTTTCATTTTTAAAAGCTAGGTTTTTTGATGAATGTTCCAGAGTGTGGAATGGGCATCTGCTAACTAGAATAGGAGATGATCAATATCACTCTGAATTCTTGCATGTATTTATTTTAAATAAATGTATAAAGGTAATTAAAAATTAGATGATAATAAAGGTAAAGTTTTTACCACCATAAAGCATTTTTTTTTGTAAAGTGAAAACTATTAGCAAAAGATCGAAGTAGATTTTTAAAACAGTGTCAATTTATTTTAGAAGAACCATTTATTATAGAAGGAACATACCACACGTTAGCCATTTATAGCACCATCATCAAATTACCATCAACCACTGCCCTCTTCTTCTTTTGTAAGTATGTCATAATAAATAATTTTGGTTCCTCAAAGAACCATGCTAGATAAAAAGAAAGATTGTTATTAATGGTTAAAACAAGAAAAAAGGTTAGAATTTGTTTTGGGGATTTATTTCTTTGCTTTTAAAAACTAGTAAAATACAGTGCATGTGGGCCAGTTATTACCTGATGTGAATTTTAATTTTGACAGCTTTGAATTGTTGCTGCAATATGACCATATTAGCCAGCAACAGAAAAGGAATAAAAAATTATTATAGCAGTAGTATTTTTGGCAGCAAATGGGGATGATTTTTATATTATTGATCTGGGATGTAGAAGAGGAGGAAGTTTCTATTTGAAAACGTTTCTATGTTGCTCAGTTTTTTCAGTTGTGAGGTGTTCTGTTGCTTCCTACTAGTCAATTTGACAACATAGTCAAATTAATATTTTAAAAACTATTGACCAGGTGTGGTTGCTCAGGCCTGTAATCCCAGTACTTTGGGAGGCCAAGGCAGACAGATCACGAGGTCAGGAGTTTGACATCAGCCTGACCAATATGGTGAAACCTCGTCTCTACTAAAAATACAAAAATTAGCCAGGCATGGTGGTGCACACCTGTAGTCCCAGCCACTCGGGAGGCTGAGGCAGAAGAATCGCTTGAACCTGGGAGGCTGAGGTTGCAGTGTGCTGAGATTGTGCCACTGCACTCCAGCCTAGGTGACAGAGTGAGACTCTGTCTCAAAAAAATAAAAAAAACTATTTATATCAAGCCTGTCTAACCTGTGGCCCATGGGCCACATGCAGCCCAGACCGCTTTGAATGTAGCCCAACACAAATTCATAAACTTTCTTGAAACATTATGAGGTTTATGCATGGATTTTTTCTTTTTTTTAGCTCATCAGCTATCATTAGTATCTTTTATGTGTGGCCCACGGCAATTCTTCTTCCAATGTGGCCTGGGGAAACCAAAAGATTGGACACCCCTGATTTACATATTAATTATCCTTCCATTCAGTTTTTAAAATATAAATTTAAAATATACATTTTAATATTTGCAACTTAATATTTATCATTAGGCCTAGCCTTAAACATTTACATAAGCATTAATTTTAGGCCATGGGATATGAGCTATATATAGTTTGTTATTATACTCTCTCCAAAATATAAAATGCCAATATTTTATGTTAACATAAACTATGTTTTACTATTTGAGATATTATATTAGCTTCAAATCAATGGTTTTTTACAACTAGTAAATCAAAATTGAGGGTTTTCTGGAAATAGTATTTCTAATTCTGCCTATAGATAAAACAGGCATACTTTAGAATAGATTAGACAGAATATTCCAGACTTGCATAATCAAGCTAATTTTTTTCCTGAGACGGGGTCTTGCTCTGTGGCCCAGGCTGGAGTGCAGTGATGCAAACATGGCTCACTGCAGCCTTGATCTCCCAGGCTGAAGCGATCTTCCTACCTCAACCTCCCAAGTAGCTGGGACTACAGGCATGTGCCACTATGCTCGACTAACTTTATTTTTTGTAGAGGTGAGGTCTCACTGTGTTGCCCAGGCTGGTCTCAAACTCCTGGGCTCACGCGATCCTCCCACCTCGGCCTCCCAAAGTGCTGGGATTACAGGCATGAGCCACTGTGCCTGGCCCCAAGCTAATATTAATTGAAGATAAACTGAGAAGTTGTAGACTTTTTTTAATCAGCTTTGATAGATTTCTTAGTTATAAGCATCAATTATTTATATATCAAATATTTTATTAACTTAAAACAATTGATAGACTTTTTAGAGCAGTTTTAGGCTTACAGAAAAGTAGAAAGGACAGTTCCAATATATGCCCTCTCCCCTCACTTACATGTTTTCTCCTATTGCATTATTGTGGTACACTAGTTATAATTGATAAGCCAATATTGATACACTATTATTAACTAAAGTCAATAGTTTACAGTAGGGTTCACTCTTGAACATTCCATGGGTTTTGATAAATGTATAATGATATGTAGCTACCATTACAATATCATACAGAATAGTTTTCACTGCCCTAAAAATCCCCTGTGCTCTACCTATTCATTCTTCCCTCCCTCCCCCAGAACCCCTGGCAAGCTATTCTTCTAATTCCAGGAAATCATTTACTGCTAACTTCAAGTAAACTCAGTGTTCCAGTAGCCCCTTTGGAGACCTAAACTTGCTTTAACTTTAACTTAACTCATTTATAGTTCTTTTATATATACAACCCATTTTATTCCTTAAAGTATTATTTGTTACTATGTCAGTCAGGATCTAGTTAAGGAAAAAGAGAATGGGGTGGAGTGGCTCATGCCTGTAATCCCAGCATTTTGGGAGGCCGAAGTGGGTGGATCATGAGGCTAGGAGATTGAGACCATCCTGGCCAACATGGTGATACCCCATCTCTACTAAAAATACGAAAATTAGCTGGGCTTGGTGGCACGTGCCTGTAATTCCGGTACTTGGTAGGCTGAGGCAGGAGAATCACTTGAACCAGGGAGTCAGAGGTTGCAGTGAGCTGGGATCACACCACTGCCCTCTAGCCTGGCAACAGAATGAGACTCCATCTCAAAAAAACAAAAACAAAAACAAAACAGAGAATCCAGGAAATTGGTTACACAAATTATGGAAGAGCTAAAAAGCCAAAAAGGAAAGATTCACTTCTCTAAGTCTTAAAAGATTAGAAAGCTGAAAGCTTCTACCATCCCTAGACTAAAGGACAAATGGGGGAAGATGTTGTTCTGGAGCTCAGGGGATAGGATCACTGGCAAAAGCTAGAATCCCAATGAACATATTCACGGGGAGGAAAGCTACAAAGGAAATGCATCAGGCCTCAGGACTGAGCTAGGGAACAGGGCTTTTCTCCTTTCCTCCCGTCTTCCAACTTCTTGTCGGTGCCTACCACTGGACAAATCCCAGGTGAAAATCAGCTGTCACAGTAGCCTAGTGAATACAGCCTGAAAGGGTCAGCCCTCCTACAATACAGAGCAAGGCAAGGGAGGAGAAGGAATAGGTATGAGGGCAAAATGGACAAGGACTGACACAGTAATCAATTTTTTTTACTTTAAAAATCAACTTTATTGAGGTGTAATTTATATACAATATACTTATTTTAAATGCAGACTTAGATAAATTTTTTTTGAGATGGATTCTGCTATGTTGCCCAGGCTGGAGTGCAGTAGCTATTCACAGGTGCAATCATATTACACTGTAGCCTTGAACTCCTAGGCTCAAATGATCCTCTTGCCTCAGCCTCCAGAGTAGCTGGGACTATACGCACATGCCACCCTGCCTGGCAATAATTTTTGACAAATGAGTACACCCATATGACCAATCAGTCAAGATACAGAACATTTTAATCACTTCACAAAGTTCCTGCTTCCTCCTTTGCTACAAATCTCCCACCCCATCCCAGTCCCAGGCCACCAGGAATCTGCTTTCTCTCACTATATAGATTAATTTTGCCTGTTTAGGAATTTTATACAAATGGAATTATATACTCTTTTGTGCCTGGATTTTTTTTTGGCTCAGTATATTTTTGAAATTCATCCATGTTGTGTTTATCAGCAGTTCATTTGTTTTTATTGCTGAGTAGTATTCCATTGTATGAATACACTACTTTATCTGTTCACTTGTTGATGGACATCTGGGTTGCTTCCAGGTTTGAGCTGTTATGAATGAAACTTATGTGAACAGTTATGTACAAGTTTTTTTGTGTTTGGGGTGTGTGCAAGTGCATGTGTGTTTGGTGGACATGTTTTATTTCTGATGAATAAAATATCTGGGAGAGGAATTGCTGGGTCATGTAAGAAACCGCCAAACTCAACAATTCTTTTTAACCTTATAAATATCATTACTGTGAATGTCCACAAAAGGACATTTTGTTTCCTCCAAAGAGCAAAGGGTTAGAGGGAGAATAATTTTTATGAGAAAAACTCAAAAAATTTGACATCTTAAAAATACATTAAGCTTTTCATAACAATGTTTTTTTTTCTTTTTAAAAAATATATTTTAGGGACAGGGTTTTTCTTTGTTGCCCAGGCTGGTCTTGAACTCTTGAGTTCAAGCTATCCTCCTGCCTCAGCCTCACAAAGTGCTGGGATTACAGGCATGAGCCACCATGCCCAGCCCTCAATATTTTTTTTAATAGATAGTATGAAAGGGGATTAGGAAAGGGTAATAGGAAAGGAGTTGAAAAAGAAAGGAAACTGATGCAAAATAATTACTAAAGACTTCCTGACAATGGCAAAATCATCCTACACAGCTGCTCTGAGATCTCAGCACTGCTGTCAGCTACCTTCTGGCAAAGCTACTTTGTCAAATGGATGCAATAGGATCCATATTGATCTTTGTGAAGGAATATCTTTATTAATATAAGCAAACACACCTCTCATTTATAGTAATGTAGAGGTGTGGGCTTTTTCTTTTAGTAGTATTGTTTCCCCAACATATATCACTTTCCTTTGAAATGTGGGCTGAGTCATAAATTAATGTCACCAATAAATGTCATCTAGATGAGGGAGGCAACTCGGTTACAAAGTAGGAAGGCGTAGATATGAATTGTTACAGTTGACAGCTAAGTACTCTTGAACTAAATGTCATTATGTCAAATTCTGAGATATTAAACAGTTGTTGAAATGTAAAATTGTGGACATTTAGGTTTGCAGCCTAAAAAGTTTTGTCAGTCTTTTCTAGACATTCTGAAATGGAAATGAACAGGTGGATTGAAAACAAAGACAAATCAGTGTAAAGACTTTCTTGGCACCTCATAGAGAAGTTGCTCTACACTGGTTATGTTTTAAACAAAACACATATAAATACATTCAGCATTTCTGGAAACAGATTTATTAGATCTTTCCATTTACCTTTGGGAAAAAAATATAGAGGACTCAAGGCAATTACTCACTATATTCTTTCTATCATGTATTATTTAATCTTAAGCTAGGAGAGGAACTCTGTTTTACATGATGCCATAATGTACATTAGTGAGCTCAACCCACTTAATCTTAAAATAACAGTATCAGGTCAGGGATTTAGAACACAGTATTATATGAAAACAGTTGGCAAAGAGACTCCGTCTTCTGCCATTAATAACTGGAAATGATATTTCAGACCCTAAATCCAACTGAAACCCAGAAACAATACATGGAGAGGATGGGATGGATAATTTGTGAGAACATGTTTTTCAAAGTAGAGAAAGAATCACTATGTTTTTGCTGAATTATATGTTGCCATGGACATGGCAGTTTGCAGTAATGATGCTATCATCTATACAGCTGTATAACAACACAGCTTCTTTTTCTCCCACTCCCTCAGCAAGGCTTAAAAATAATAGGTTTGTGTGTAGTTTGGTAAGAAAATTAGAATCACTTAAAGTCATTTCAATTCCAACCCAAGAAAGAAAAAAAGAGACTTGAGGGGATGGGGAAGAAGATCAAACAAAATGTAGAAAAAATACATATTATTGGCTGGGCACAGTGGCTCATGCCTGTAATCCCGGCACTTTGGGAGGCCGAGGCAGGCAGATCATCTGACATCAGGAGTTCGTGACCAACCTGACCAACAGTGAAACCCTGTCTCTACTAAAAAGACAAAAAAATTAGCCGGGCGTGGTGGCACATGCCTGTAATCCCAGCTACTCGGGAGGGTGAGACAGGAGAATCGCTTGAACCCAGGAGGCAGAGGTTGCAGTGAGCCGAGATCATGCCCTTGCACTACAGCCTGGGCAACAAGAGCGAAACTCCGTCTCAAAAAAAAAAAAAGAAAAAAGAAAAAATACATATTATATAATAAAGTATAATATGCATTATGCAGAGACTAAAGAGGGGAGTCTTGGTTGCCTGAAAGCTAATGAGTAAAATCCATTGAAGTGGGTGAATCCAGTGAAAAGTCCTGGATTGAATCCTTGTTGCATCCCTTGCATGTGACCTTGAGCAAAGTCACCATGTCTTTAAGGTTCAGTTTTCTCACCTATAAAATGGAATAATTGGCCGGCGTGGTGGGTCACGCCTGTAATCCCAGCACTTTGGGAAGCTGAGACAGGCAGATCACCTGAGGTCAGGAGTTTGGGACCAGCCTGGCCAATATGGTGAAACCCCATCTCTACTAAAAATACAAAAGTTAGCCGGGAGTGGTGGCAGGCCCCTGTAATCCCAGCTACTTGGGAGGCTGATGCAGGAGAATCGCTTGAACCCGAGAGGCGGAGGTTGCAGTGAGCTGAGATTGTGCCACTGCACTCCAGCCTGGGTGACAAGAGCGAGATTGTCTCAAAAAAAAAAAAAAAAAGGAATCATAACGGTAACGTCCTATATCTCAAGGGACTGTGGTAAGAATTAAAAGGGTGAAATCAATGTGTAAACTATGAAGCCCAATAGAAATAAGGTGTTATACAGACAATTGCACTATTGAATCTCCAGAGACAGAGTTGAGTTAAGGAAAAATGCACTTTCAGAAAGCTTTGGCGACTGAACGACCTGAGTTTTCCAACGCCAAGGCTGGAAGTTTGGAGACCTTGAAACAAGTAAATTACTATTAATATCATAATTTTCAGTTCCCTTTTAAGAAACGAGAGTAACACCACTTTCTTCACAGAATCAAGTGAGAGAACCTATGCAAAGGAACTTATCACTTGGTAGGTATTTGAAGCTCCCTCTGCCTGAAAACTACTTATTCAAAGACTGTCTGCAATGAAAGGTGTTCACAGTGTGGTATCTTTCAAAACATACGCTAAGGCAAGGAACAGATAAGGAAACGGAAGTACATCCAATTGGGATCCAAGCAACCCAAGTGGGAACCAACAGCTAGACTTGGAGATGTCTTAGCTCACTCTTAACCACGTGAGGGTAGGGTATCCAACCAATAAAGACATTCAGAGTTGGAGAGCGGGCGAGTGGAGTGTCCTTTCAACTCCGCGGACTTGACGGGAGGGACCCTGCAATGCTTAATTAGAACCGGTTGCCATGGCGACAGTCTCTAGGCAGCGTGGGCTGAGCTCTCCGTAGGAATAAAGGGTGGGCCGCCGCTGGACCCTGCGCGCGCCCGCCACCAACTTTCCCTCCAGATCCGAGAGGGGCGGCGCGCTCCGCCCCCAGGCCGCGCACGTCGGTGCTCGGGGGCGCGCACGCCTGCGGGAGCTCTCTCCAAGCGACCTAGTGCTGATCGCTCGTGCCGGTGCGGCCGTTAACCGCCCTTGCGGGAGCCCTAGGCTCAAAAGCAGCCCCTTACTCTTCCTGGGCTTCCCCCAACCCCTTTCCCGGTCTGCCCTGGGGCATGAGCAGCGATGGCCGGCTGCATCCCTGAGGAGAAAACTTACCGGCGCTTCCTGGAGCTATTCCTGGGCGAGTTTCGCGGACCGTGCGGCGGCGGCGAGCCGGAGCCGGAACCCGAACCCGAACCCGAACCCGAACCCGAGTCCGAGCCCGAGCCCGAACCTGAACTGGTAGAAGCTGAGGCGGCCGAGGCTTCGGTAGAGGAACCTGGGGAGGAGGCGGCCACGGTAGCCGCGACGGAGGAAGGGGACCAGGAGCAAGACCCGGAGCCTGAGGAGGAGGCGGTGGAAGAGGAGGAGGTGGCGGCGGTTGAGGGTGAGGAGGAGGAGGAGGCGGCGGCAACGGTGGCGGCAGCCCCGGGGCACTCGGCCGTGCCGCCGCCGCCGCAGCCCCAGCTGCCGCCTTTGCCCCCGCTCCCGCGACCGCTGTCAGAGCGCATCACCCGCGAGGAGGTGGAGGGCGAAAGCCTGGACCTGTGCCTGCAGCAGCTCTACAAATAGTTAAGTAGCTGGGCTCGGCTGGGGGTGGGCCCGCGGTCTCCACAGCGCCGGCCTCGGACGCGGCTCCCTCGGCCCCTCAAACTGCTCTCCTTTCTGCTCCTCTCCCCCGCACCCGCGCCTGCCGCCGCTGAAAGCGCCCCCGCTGCTCGGACCCGGGCGGTCGGCTGAGAGCTGCCCACGCCCGCCTCGGCCCCCACGCCTCCTGCCCGGCCTTGGAGCCGCTCTCCTGAGCTCCTGCGCCCTCCCGCCGGGCCCGGGCCCCTCATCCCCTTTCATCTCGGCCCCCAGCTTCTAGCTCCACTTCACGCAACCTTTCCCTTTCCTGCCTGGAAAGGTCCTTCCTCCCAAGCTTGAGCTCCCTCTTCTTCCCAGATTCCTTCTTTCTCCCGGAGGTTTCCTCCCACCCCAGTCTGTCTTTTCCCGGGCTGAGTGCCTTGTTGTTTGGCGGCAGAGAGACGCGACTCCTTTCTAGACTGAGCTGCGAGGTGCCTCCTGCGTAACTGCAACAACAATGATGATTATACCGGCCCCGTATCCAGATGAGAGAATGGAGTAGATTTTCCGTCAGGTGCTCAATGTTGAAAGTGAAGGGCTTCTTAGATGTTTTCGTACAGGGAAGCCTAGTCTCTTAGTTTAGACATTTGACATTTCATAATTGAGGGAGGTGGGAAGGAATTGAGAGGGAAGGGTTAAGCAAAATTTTGCAAGCAAGCCTTCGGGTGAAAGAGCCATAATTCATTAAAGTGGAAAAGTCAGGCTGTTTTGATTAAATTGCAATTAGGTGCAGTATTTTCAGTCCATTAAGTAGATGGGGTGGGGTGGGGAGAAAGCAGATGGCTTAGCTACACAGATGAAAGTCTAAAATAGGAAGGTCAAGGCTTTGCCTTTTATCCCAGTTCTGGTTTTTATAGGCCTGAAATAGAAACGGTTTACAATTGCGTTTCTCAATGGAATTGTTCCGAAATAATGACAGAGGAGAATACTAGTAAGTCTCTGAAAACATTGGTAAACCTGGGAAGTCTTTCGCCATTCAGCTGATAGTTGTAATGAAAGGTGTTACTCTGGCCACCCAAAAAGTTTACTACTGCAAGATTCACTGTAATTAAGTTCAAACTAACTTTTGGGATTTTCTCAAAAGCCTAAATAAAAGAAGGGCCTGGAAAATAAACCTGTTTTGTCTTCATCCAAGCTGATAGACACCTGATCAGATCATTCTCCTGTTAAGGCAGCAGTTTATCAATAGGGGAAAATCATTTAACAAATCTTCTATAGAAGTGGACTGTGTTGATGTCTCATAATATAAGCTATCTAAAATTTAATTTTAAAATACTGTTCAATTACAGTATTACCTTCAATTAGCAAGGTAATGATGCTTTTTGAGAAACGTAAAATATAAAATGGCGTGTAATACCACCACCCAGAGATAAACAGTATTAACATTTTAGAGTATATCTGGTCTTTGTGAACTATCATAGACAAGGGCTTCTGAGATGTAATTTTTTACAGTATTTAAAGATAAAGCTTCCTGCTTAAAATAAAATGGAAATGTTTGTTAAAGTAAAGGAATTTATCTTAGCAGCAGACTAGCTCTATCTTGACAGTTAATTCTTACCTTTACAAATGCAGTTTGCAGAATTAAACACAATTCAAACTTTAGAAAATGTCCAAATAAGGTCATTAGTTTAGTACAACCCTGAACATTTGCCATGTAAGAAGGTTTGTTTTTTTTTTTAAACTTATTTAAAGATGATGGCAAGAAGATGTGTGTTTTTTCATATAGAAGCGGCCAGGAGCGGTAGCTCACTCCTGTAATCCCACCTCTTTGGGAGGCCGAGGTGGCAGATCATGAGGTCAGGAGTTCGAGACCAGCCTGACCAACATGGTGAAACTGCGTCTCTACTAAAAATACAAAAATTAGCTGGGCGTGGTGTCGCGCGCCTGTAATCCCAGCTACTCAGGAGGCTGAGGCAGGAGAATCGCTTGAACCGGAGAGGCAGTGGTTGCAGTGAGCCAAGATCGTGCCAGTGCACTCCAGCCTGGGTGACATAGAGCAAGACTCCGTCTCAAAAAAAAAAAAAAAAAAAAAAGCAAGATTAATTATGATATAGGTATAAACTAGAAAAAACTGAAATGATAAAATGGCCATCTAGTTGAGAACAGAAGTTTGGATTTGAAATAAAACTAGCAAAATTAAAGTTGGAAAATATTTCTCCTTAAATCAGAGATTTCATCATTTATATTGTGTTTTGTACAGAAGTTGTTAATGTATTTTTATTCAGATATAAAATGGCTGGCTTGTTCATGTAAAGTATCTTTAAGGTCCTTAACAGGTTAAAAAAAACAGTTTTTGCCGGGCACAGTGGCTTATGCCTGTAATCCTAGCAGTTTGGGAGGCTGAGGCGGGCGGAACACCTGTTTGAGACCATCCTGTCCAACATGGCAAAACCCCGTCTCTACTAAAAACACAAAAATTAGCCGGGCATGGTGGTGCATGCCTGTGATCCCAGCTACTCATAAAAGGCTGAGCCACGAGAATCGCTTGAACCCAGGAGGCGGAGGTTGCAGTGAGCCAAGATCCTACTGCTGTCCATTCCAGCCTGGGTGACATAATAAGACCTTGTCCGCCCACCTTCCACTCCTCCACCAAAATAAAACAAAAAATAAAAACACATTTAGCTGGGCATGGTGGCGTGAACCTGTAGTCCCAGCTACTTGGGAGGCTGAAGTGGGAGGCTTTCCTGAGCACAGGAGGTCGAGGCTGCAGTGAGCCACTGTACTCCAGCCTGAGTGACAGTGAGACCTTGTCTCAAAAAAAAAAGTTACCTATGTTTTACTCCTTTCTCTAAGTTTAAATCCCCCAAGAGATTAAAATAATTTCAATGACAATCTGAGAATTTCTGAGCTTAAGGAGAGGCTGCCCTTTGAAAAGGTGGAGGTGAGAGATTTTATAACTCAGATAATTTGTAAATAAGGGTATAACTGATCTTACAGGAGATGTGAATATAAGGCTATCTGTGTAGTTTATATGGGTCAATATTTTGTATTTAATTTCTCTATACAATACTAGAGATAACATATATTTGTTTTAATCCAGAAGAAACAAATATTCTGAAGTCTTTTTTCTTTCCATTTTTTACCAGTAGCCTATCAGACAAAGATAAAGTCGTTATTAGAGCTATATTGTCATCATATTTTCAGAACAGTTGTTTCCTCAGTTATTCATTTAGTCTGGGTTGGACTTCCCAAGGGGGAAACCAATATCCCAAGAGTCTGGCACAGTTAAGTAGTTCCAGATGGCTTGCAGTAATAATGAGGGTGGACACTTTTAAAATGGCTTGGAAAAGAAAATCGCTGGTTATAGACACTAATAATTCAGTTACATTGAATTGTGTGAATCATTAATGACTTTGGATTAGGTCAGAAAATCATTAAACTTTATCTAATTTACAAATATATAAATGGAAAAATATATGGATGCATGTTATATAATACCAATTTTTAAGTTGCACATTTTTTTCTCATTCAAAAATAATAAACGTTCACATTTATTAAATAAAGAAGTGGAGAACATTCACATAAGCAAAAAGAGGAAAAATACCATTCATTGTTAATCATGCTTTCCAGGTTTTTCTCCTGCTTCTCAGGCTATCCCACTTCTTCTCTGTGAGCTTTTAATATTCTGCCTACCCTTTTAATATTGGTGTTCTGTCCTTGACCTTCTGTTGTCTGGTTGACTTATTTGTCCCTAGTCAATATCAATCTGTCACATGACTTCAGTTATTGTAGTTATGCTAAAGGCTCCCAATTCTATCTCCATCCTTTCTTTGACTGCTAGAACAGCTTTACCTAGATTTCAAAATCTCCTCAGATTAAACTGTCTAAAACAGAATTCAGTCCTCCAACCCTCTTTACGGCCCCCAAAACAAACAAAACCAAAACCTGATACTCTCTCTGGTGGGTCCATTCCTGACTTCTCCTTTCCCTGACTTCTCCTTTCACCTCTCACATTCAGTCAGATCTTGTTAATTCTACCTTGTAAATACCTCTTAAATATGTCTTTCTTCATTCCCACTGTCATTGTCATCTCTTGCCAATCTTACCCTTCTGCAATATATTTTCCCCAGTGTAGCCAAAATGTTTAATTGTCACACTGCTTAAACATTTTTACCCTTTACCCAGAGTTAGCCAAACTGTAAGATTAAGGGCATAGTCTTCTACACTGCCAAGTCTGCCCAGGATTTCTGATCCTATTGTAAGGGGTAAGGGTGCGGCTACAAATTTCAAACGAAGATGCTACACAAAACCATCCTCACTTCTGACATCAACTGCAAGTTTGGGGGTTTCCCCAAACCACCCTCAGATTCAGTAATGCACTAGAAAAACTCATAGAACTCACTGAAAGCTATTATACTTAGGGATACAGTTCATTACAAAGACAAGCTACAAATTAGTCAAAGGAAGAGAGATGCCTAGGGTATAGTCGAAGAGGGTTGCAGATATGAAACTTCCATTGTTCTCAGGGAACATACCTTCCATACCCTCCCAGCATGAATGTGTGGATGTATGGAAATACACACAAGGTATTGCCCACCCAAGAAGTTCACCTAAACTTTGGTGTGTCTGGAGTTTGTGTTTTGTTTTTTAAAGAGATGGGGTCTCACTATATTGCCTACGCTGGATTCAGACTCCTGGCTCAAATGATTCTCTTACTTCAGCAGAGTTTTCATTGAGATTTATTGATTGTTTGCATGGTTGAACTCAGTTTCCAGTCTACCCTCTCCAGAGGTTAGGCTGATAGTATGTGCTTCAAGGGACCCATCATGAATAGTAAGAGTACTCATATTACTCCAGAAATTCCAGGGGCTTAGAGGCTACCTCCCAGGAGCTGGGGGCAACATCTGGACCTCTCTTTGGACAAGTTTTTTACTACACATCCTTCATCATCTATCTCTCTTTTGCCCTCTAGATAAAATCCAAAGGTAAGGGCTTATAATCTTACTTCATTAGTCTTATTTCTGGAATCACTATCCACCCACTTCATCCCAGCTGTACCCCTCCAGAAACTACACTTCAGCTATATTAAACTAATGTATTTGTTTGAAGGTATTTGTGTTATCTTTTGCCTCTGCACCTTTGCACATAGTATATTTTTCCTTCTGCTTGGAATACTATGTTCCCCCAATAGCCACTCCCAACACAATCCAATTTCTTACCCGTCTTTTAGTTCTCTGTTTAACACCTCTTCCTTGAGGAAGCCTTTGCTTACCGTCCTCACACTCGTAATGAGTTAGGGGTCCCTTCTATGTTCCTTTCCGTAATACCCAATGCCGTTCCTCTTGTAAGTACTTGGTTTAATTTATTATTTTTTGTCAATAAATATTTATATCTCTGTCACTAGACCAGAGGTCTCCAAAGTCAGTTGCACCTAAAATACTTCATTTCGGCAAAGGAAGAAAACATTATAATCTGTTTGTGTATAACATATGAAATTAAGTGCTATAAATATTTGACATATTTATTGAGATTGGCAACTTGTTCTGTATGATGACTGATTTCATGTGAAGCATGGTAAGTGTGGTATTCTGAGGGAGTGCAAATTCCACAGCTCATGGGGGTTGACCGTGGCATCCTTTCTCCAATTTTTAGGCCATTACAAACTATTACAGTTTATCTGTGCCTGAGTAAATAGATTTATGGATTATATTTCGTGGTTTTAACAAAATTAGCCCTCATGAAATGGAAAATTGGCTTTAAAAGTTCCTGTGAAGATGACTGGGCTTGGTGGCTCATTCCTGTAATCCCAACACTTTGGGAGGCTGAGGCAGGCAGATTGCTTGAGTCTTGGAGTTCGAGACCAGACTGGGCAACATGGCAAAACCCCGTCTCTACAAAACTTAGCTCAGCTACTCAGGAGGCTGAGATGGGAGGACTGCTTGAGCCCAGGAGGTTGAGGTTGCAGTGAACCATGATCATGTCCCTGCACTCCAGCCTGGGTAACAGAGTGAGACCTTGTTTCAAAAAAAAAAAAGTTTCTATGACAAAATCATGAGTTAAACATAATATCGATAATGCAAGTGTAAGAAATGTAAAAGTTAAGAGCTTATAGTTCTCTCACGCTTACTTACTACATATGAATTTGTATGGTCAACATATGTGTTTAAAAAATTTGTTTTGGTAACTAGCTATTTTGAGGTTAAACTTAAAAAAAAATTCATGTTGATCCATGTAGATCTAGTTCTTTCATTGTAACTCTACTATATATTATTCTATAGTATGATTATACTAAGATTTATCCAATCTCCTATTGATGGACATGTCAGTTGTTTTTAATTTTTACACATATATTAAGTTAATACTGACTGCTCTAATGGATACATCCCAAAATCTCAAAGGCTTAACATAATGTTAGTTTATTTCTTGCTCATATAGGAGCTGTGTTCTGTGAAGTCATTAAGGAACCCAGGCTGATGGAGACTGTCCTTTTTAACCTGTGGTTTCCAACGTTGCTCTAGGCATCAACATTCATCCAGCAAACATAAGAGAGTGGAGAATGGTGTTTGAGGTATTTAAGGGCCAGTCCTTAGAAGTGGCATATATCACTTCTGTTCATTTTCCATTGGCTAGAATTCAAGTCATATGACACCACCTGGGACCTACATTTCCTAAAAAAGGGGGCTGGGAAATGAATTGCTGGCTTGGCAGTTAATTCCAAGAAACAACTCTACACTATGGACAAAGAGTACAAAATCTTGGTGGGTAGCTTGGTGGCCTCTGCCCTACAGATAATGCTAGTTTGAACATGTCTCCTTGTGCATATGTTCCTAGGTTTCTTGGGTATATTTCTAGAAGTGGAAATGTCAGATTAATATAGGTACATTTTAAATTTATTAGGTATTGCCAAATTGTTTTGTCCAGCAGTACTGTATGAGGAGTCTGATTTCTCTACGTTCTTGCTACCATTTGAACTGCCATACCGTGAAGCTTGTATTTTAACACAGTTGTGTGCCATTATTGCTACTGAACCATGTAGGAAAGAATGCTTATAGCTGAATATGATCCTGATTTAGGGCATTTTAGAAGAGGGCATTATGATTCCATAATGATTTATAAGATCACTATAGAAACATTACCATTGTTGTCTTTTATAGATGCCTAAAAGTCTAAACTGCCTAACGTCCAATAGGAATATACTATGAGCCACATATAGTTTAAAATTTTCTATTAACCACCTTTTTAAAATTAAAAAGAAACAGGTGAATTTAGTTAAAAAAAACTTATTTTAACCCAATATATTCAAAATATTACTATTTCAACATGTAATCATATTAAGATATTATTAATAAAATATTTTATATTTTTATACCAAGATTTTAAAATCCTGTGTGTACTTTACACTTACAGTACATCCCAATTTAGAGTATCACATTTCAAATACTTAATAATTATATGGGGCTAATGGCTACCATAACAAACAATTTCATTTTAGATTTGCTATTTTTTAAAAAAACCACAACTACAACAACAAAAACTTTAATTATGTAACACATATCTAACCATTTTTAATTAATATTTAAAATTAATGAGGAAATATAACATTTCATATTAAATTAGAGACTGGCATTTCATATTGACATTACAGCCACTTAGCTGGGTGCAATGCCTCACCCTTGTAGTCCTAGCACTTTGGGAGCCAGCCTGTTGCCCAGGCTGGAGTGCAGTGGCGTGAACACAGCTCACTGCAGCCTCAAACTTCTGGGCTCAAGGGGTTGTCCTGCCTCAGCCTCTCAAGTAGTTGGCACTACAGGCTGCCATCATGCCTGGCTAGATTAGTTTCTTCTCTTTTGGTTTTTTTTTTTTGTTTTTGAAACAGAGTCTCACTCTGTCACCCGGGCTGGAGTGCAGTGGCTCAGTCATGGCTCATTGCATCCTTGACTTCCCAAGCTCCCAAGTAGCTGGGACTACAAGCACATGCCACCATGCTTGGCTAATTTATATATATATATATATATATTTTTTTTTTTTTTTTTTTGAGACGGAGTTTCGCTCTGTCGCCCAGGCTCTGGAGTGCAGTGGTGCAATCTCGGCTTACTGCAAGCTCCGCCTCCCAGTTTCACGCCATTCTCCTGCCTCAGCCTCCGGAGTAGCTGGGACTACAGGCGCCCGCCACCACACCAGGCTAGTTTTTTGAGATTAGAGACGGGGTTTCGCTGTGTTAGCCAGGATGGTCTCGATCTCCTGACCTCGTGATCTGCCTGCTTCTGTGATCTGCCTGCTTCTGCCTCCCAAAGTGCTGGGATTACAGGCGTGAGCCACCGCGCCCGGCAATTTTTGTATTTTTTGTAGAGATGAGGTTTCGCCATGTTAGCCAGGCTGGTTTCGAACTCCTGGCCTCAAGTAATCCGTCCACCTCAGCCTCCCAAAGTGCTAGAATTGCAGGTGTGAGCCACCATGCCCAGCCTACTGGTTGTTTTCTTTCCAGGTTTATATAGGCCTATTCTCATCATCTTCTTTCTCTTTATTATTATTTTCCTTTTCTGCTCTCCCATGAAAGGTAGAGGATAAGGGAAGAAAAAGAAGAAAGTATTCCATTCCCACATCCCTCTAGGTTGGCTTCTTATTTTATGTTTTTGTTGGTGTGTTTGTTTTGCTTTGCTAACATTTTCAACTAGCTATGGAAACGTTTGCAATTCTTATTACTGATTAGCATTCCAGAACTTTGTAATGAACAGTTTTCTTTCTTTCTTTTTTTTTTTTTTTTTTGAGACAGAGTCTTGCTCTGTCGCCAAGCTGGAGTACAGTGACACGATCTCGGCTCACTGCAACTTCCGACTTCCTGGTTCAAGTGATTCTTTTGCTTCAGTCTCCTGAGTAGCTGGGATTACAGGCATGCGTCACCATGCCCAGCTAATTTTTGTATTTTTAGTAGAGACGAGGTTTCACCATGTTGGCCAGGATGGTCTTGAAATCCTGACCTTGTGATCCTCCCGCCTCGGCCTCCCAAAGTGCTGGGATTACAGGCATGAGTCACCATGCCTGGCCATTTTTCATGGATTTAAAACAGTATCCTCATGTGAATTCTTTGAGAATATTGTGAACAATGACAAGTTTGAAGAATAATACTACATGAAGAGTAATGAACTGTTTAAAAGATTGAGAGTATCCTTAATTCTTCTTGTATATTTTTACTTAATACTCTGGTGTATAGCTCTCAGAAAGACTAGTTCATTACTACCTACTATAGTTTAAGAAAGAAAAAGAACCAAAAGAATAATCTCCTGGTTAGAAGTATGAAAGATAATTTTTTTCCTGGTGACTTGATTCCATAATGATTTATAAGATCACTATAGAAACATTACCATTGTTGTCTTTTATGGATTAAAGTATTTGACCTGCTTTTTACCACAAAGCACAACCTCTGTTCTTTGATATTTTGTAGTTTCTTTTTTTCTTTTCCTGAGATGGAGTCTCGTTCTGTTACCCAGGCTGGAGTGCAGTGGCCCAGTCTCGGCTCACTGCAACCTCCGCCTCCCAAGTTCAAGCGATTCTCCTGCCTTAGCCTCCCAAGTAGCTGGGATTACAGGTGTGCGCCACCATGCCTGGCTAATTTTTGTATTTTAGTAGAGGCGGAGTTTCACCATGTTGGCCAGGCTGGTCTGGAACTCCTGACCTCAGGTCATCCACCCGCCTTGGCCTCCCAAAGTGCTGGGATTACAGGCGCGAGCCATTGCACCTGGCTTATTTTTGTAATTTCTGGTTTTTTTTTTTTTTTTTTGAGATGGAATCTCACTCTGCTGCCCAGGCTGGAGTGCAGTGGCACGATCTCGTCTCACTGCAACCTCCACCTCCCAGGTTCTAGCGATTCTCCTGACTCAGCCTCCTGAGTAGCTTGAATTACAGGTGCGGGCCACCATGCCTGGCTAATTTTTGCATTTTTAGTAGAGACAGGGTTTCACCATGTTGGTCAGGCTGGTCTCGAACTCCCGACCTCATGTTTTGCCTGCCTTGGCCTCCCAAAGTGCTGGGATTACAGGCGTGAGCTACTGCACCTGGCCTGTAATTTCTTATTCACATTTTTTTATGTTGTGAATCTAAATACAAAAACTAAAATACTAGTAAGCCTGTTTTTTTGAGAAGTATATTGTACTATATGTGTGTGTATACACACACACACACACACACACATATAGTAAAAATACTAAAAGGCTAAAATGCTAAAGGGCAAGAATTAGGTTGTAAACATGTTCTTTGTGGAATCTAACATGTTATTACATAAATATGAGATGACAATCATTAAATTCACCTATCACTGATTTTGCAAAAGGAATGATCTCTTAAGTTCTGGGATTTGATTTCTGGCAACTCTGAATATTTATTAGTTCAAAGTGGTTCAAGGCAGCTTATAAATAGTTTCATTTGTTACTTGGAAAGATATTGGTCCTATTATTCACAATATACTTATATATAATCGGAGAAACAAAAATATTTTCAGCTTTTTCGGGGTCACATGGAAAGTTAACTATACATCTAGAAACAATTTTCAGTGTTTCAAAACAAAAACAGTTTTGTGTCTAATAAAAACCCTTTGCCCAGGATATTCTCTCATCTTGGATTGATAAATATCTTTCTGTAAGAGTTAACAATGTAAACTTGCAGAGGGTCAGCATTGTCTACACTCAAAATACCAATTGTACAGGTATGAATAGTAGATATCTGTTCCTGTTTCTCTTGCTGCTATGTACTATATTCAGTGAGACCTTGTTTAGACATTGTTTTATATTTACTACCTCTTTTAATCATCATAAAAATATATGATAAAGATTTTTATCATTAACCTGTTTTGCAGATGAAAAAGCTGAGGCACACAGAATTTAAAGAACAAGTTTTCACCATCAGCAGTGTCACCAGGACATTAACCTAGGCAGTCAGACTTGAGAGATTATAATTATGATCTTCATTTTATGATTCTCATGCTACATTATAAACATTTCCTACGGGGAAAAATTTCAATGCAAATGTAGAAATTGAATTTTGATTACTGCCATTTGCTTAGCTCAGGCTTTTATCACTTCTTTCCTTGATTACTTTAGTAGCCTCCCAACAAATTTCCCTGCCACTGGTCTTTTTTCCTTTTAATCTAGCTTCACTGGATTTTCCAGCATTATTGAACTCACTATGGTTGTCTTTTAAAAATTTTTATTTATTTATTTATTTATTTGGAGATGGAGTTTCGCTCTTGTTGCTCAGGCTGGAGTGCAATGGCACGATCTCAGTTCACTGCAACCTCCGCCTCCCGGGTTCAAGCGATTCTCCTGCCTTAGGCTCCCGAGTAGCTGGGATTACAGGCATGCGCCACCACGCTGGGCTAATTTTGTATTTTTAGTAGAGATGGGGTTTCTCCATGTTGGTCAGACTGGTCTCAAACTCCCGACCTCAGGTGATCTGCCCACCTTGGCCTCCCAAAGTGCTGGAATTACAGGCATGAGCCACCATGCCCAGCCTAAAATTTATACTTATTTATTTATTTAGAGACAGAGCCTCACTCTGTTACCCAGGCTGGAGTGCAGTGGTGCGATCTTGGCTCACTGTAGCCTCCACCTCCTAGGTTCAAACGATTCTCCTGCCTCAGCCTCCCAAGTAGCTGGGATTACAGGTGCCTGCCACCATGCTCAGCTAATTTTTTGTATTTTTAGTAGAGACGGAGTTTCACCATGTTGGCCAGGCTGGTCTCGAACTCCTGGCCTCAAGTGATCTGCCCGCCTTAGCCTCCGAAAGTGCTAGGACTACAGGCATGAGCCACTGTGCCGTGCTATTTTTTAAAATAGAGATGGGGGTCTCCCTATGTTGCCCAGGGTGGTCTCAAATTCCTAGGCTCAAGTGATCCACCCACCTCGGCCTCCCAAAGTGCTAGGATTGTAGGTATGAGCTACCTTGCCTGGCCCTTACCCTGATTCTCTAAAGATATGTTATTTCCTGTGTTTCTGCCTTTGTAGATGCTGTTTCTTCTCCAAAGAGCATCCGCTTCCTTGACTAACTAGAATAAACCTTCCTTTGGAGGCGGATAGGGTGGTTGGATTTTTACTCTATCTTCCACCCAAAAAAGTATTTTGTTCAGGCATTACCTGTAGATGAGAGCCGTCTAAGGGTTTTGCACCAAATATTTCTCTAAACTCTTGCCTCTAATGAAAGAAAAGAAAAAGTTAACAATTATTGCTGTTTATTTTTATTTTTATTTTATTTTATTTTTTGAGACGGAGTTTCACTCTTGTTGCCCAGGCTGGAGTGCAGTGGCACGGTGTTGGCTCACCACAACCTCTGCCTCCCGGGTTCAAGTGATTCTCCTGCCTCGGCCTCCCGAGTAGCTGGGATTACAGGCATACGCCACTATGCGTGGCTAATTTTGTATTTTTAATGGAGATGGGGTTTCTCCATGTTGGTCAGGCTGGTCTTGAACTCCCGACCTCAGGTGTTCCACCTGCCTTGGCTTCCCAAATGGCTGGGATTACAGGTATGAGCCAATGCGCCCGGCCTACTGCTGTTTATTAAAAACATAGTTTAGAATCTAGAAATTCGTTAAACAATAGACTGAAAAAATAGTTCACAGCTTGGTATATGGCTTATAACAATGGCAAAAATAAAAAAAAAATACATTATTTTTCACTTACTAAGATGCCTGGAGATATTTTTTTTCCATTTAGTACTTGACTAATCTTGCAATCTGTTTAAAGTTTTCAATTTCATTATTAATTAAATAGCTGAAGGTACCTATTTTCTATATAATTTTAATTCCTAATGCAGCCATCATGTACTCAACAAATGTCTCCTTTGGAAAGAAATCCTGTGTTTTTTTTGGTTCTTTAAGTAAAAAGAGAGACTGAGCTCAGTGGCTCCTGCCTATAATTCCAGCACTTTGGGAGGTCAAGGTGGGTGGATGGCTTGAGCTCCCAAGTTTGAGACCAACCTGGGCAACGTGACAAAACCCTGTCTCTACAAAAAAAATACAAAAATTAGCTGGGTGTGGCGGTGCATGCCTGTAGTCCCAGCTACTCGGGAGGCTGAGGTGGGAGGATGATCTGAACCTGGGAGGCTGCCCTGAGCCCGGGAGGCGGAGGCTGCAGTGAATCAAGATCACACCACTGCACTCCAGCCTGAGTGATAGAGCCAGACCTTGTCTCAAAAAGTATGTATAAAAATGAAAAGAGAAATATTTTTGTTTAGTTTGCAATCTGTATTAATGTCATATATTAAGTATCTGATCTTTTAGAAGCCAATAAAACACATACGGGTCATATAAGCAGTGGATTGGCCAGGCGTGGTGGCTCACGCCTGTAATCCCAGCACTTCGGGAGGCTGAGGCAGGCAGATCACTTGAGGTCAGGAGTTCGAGACCAGCCTGGCCAACATGGCAAAACCCCGTCTCTACTAAAAATACAAAAATTAGATGGGCATGGTGGTGCACACTTGTAGTTCCAGCTGTTCAGGAGGTTGAGGCAGGAGAATTGCTTGAGCCCAGGAGGTGGAGGTTGTAGTGAACTGAGATTGTGCCACTGCACTCCAGCCTGAGTGACAGAGCAAAACTCTATCTAAAAAAAAAACAACAACAAGAAAAAACCAGTGGATTATAAATTGACATAAAGCATTGATCACTTGTATTCTAAAAGAGTCATGGATTATAACCCTCACCATTGTATCCATATACTGTAACATAGTTTTGGAATCATCATTGTAAAATCGTTATTCCTTTGCATAATGAGTTTAAAAATGGCTCAAAGTAAAGCTTGTCTTTCAGAAGCAGAATTCCATTTTATATATTAAAATACCCAGTTTATGTTTAATTATAATATTAAGGTAAAACTGTCCTTGACTATCCAGGAAAAGAGGTGATATTAGCTTTAGTGCAGGTCTGTAAAAAATACATTGAAGATTAAAATATAATTGAGCTGGGCATGCTGGCATACTCCTCTAGTTCCAGCTACTCCAGAGGAGGAGCAAGAGGATCACTTGAACCCAGGAGATCAAGGCTGTAGTATGCTATGATTGCACCCTGTGAATAGCCACTGCACTCCAGCCTGGGCAACATAGTGAGACCTTACAAATGAATAGCAAAAATTAGTGCCTCAATGTTGTTCAAACCAGCTAATTAAACATCACAATGGAAAAGTCTATTAAGTATTACGTTAAGTAATTAGGATATTTTTATGTTCTTACATAGGTCAAAATTATCAAACCACGAAACTGAATTTTTTCTCACTTCCCCAAGGACTATAAAAGATTTTAATTAAGCTTTCTGTATTGAGAATTCCCTTGGTTTTAAGCAGCTTTTTATTTTACTGTAACTTTTCTCTTTTTTTTTAGACAGAGTCTCGCTTTGTCGCCAGGCTGGAGTGCAGTGGCGCAATCTTGGCACGCTGCAGCCTCCGCCTCCTGGGTTCAAGTGATTCTCCTGCCTCAGCCTTCCAAGTAGCTGGGACTATAGGCGCATGCCACCACACCCAGCTAATTTTTGTATTTTTTAGTAGAGACGGGGTTTCACCATGTTGGCCAGGATAGTCTTGATCTCTTGACCTTGTGATCCGCCCGTCTTGGCCTCCCAAAGTGCTGAGATTACAGGTGTGAGCCACCACACCCAGCTATTTTACTGTAACTTTTCTAAGTGGTCGTCAAATAAGGATAGTCTTATGTGTGGCTTGGTAATTTTTGTGGTTAATATATACTATGAAAAAATTATAGGTTCCATGCATATATGATCAGCCATGTCAAAGTAAGTATTGAGTCGTTTGACATTTCATAGTATGTATAGTTAAAAGTAGATTCTAAAAAAAAAAAGATCAAGGCCGGGCATGGTGGCTCCTAGCACTTTGGGAGGCCAAGGTGGGTGGATCACAAAGTCAAGAGATCGAGACCATCCTGGCCAACATGGTGAAACCCCGTCTCTACTAAAAATACAAAAATTAGCCAGGTGTGGTGACGGGCGCCTGTTGTCCCAGCTACTCAGGAGGCTGAGGCAGGAGAATCGCTTCAACCCGAGAGGCGGAGTTGCAGTGAGCCCAGTTCGCGCCACTGCACTCCAGCCTGGCAACAGAGTGAGACTCCATCTCAAAAATAAAGAAAAAGATAAAGATAAAAAAGAAAGAAAAGAAAAATATCTGATTAGAGAAGTATTCTTTAAAAAAAAAAAAACTTGACATCAATGAGTTTATTTTCTTATTCACTTGTTTTCCGCCTCATTACAGAACGGATTTCAAGTGGGAAATTAATTTTTTATAATGGAAGTAATATTTATTTATTCATCAAAAATTAAGTACTTACCATATGCCAAACACTGTGCTAAATGCTACTTATTCAGAGATAAACGTGTTCCTTTCCTCAAGAAGTGTGCAGTTTAGAGGAAAAGTCAGGCAAGTTAACCAGCAAGTACAATACAATGTGAACATGTTATTATTAACTCTGTTATGTATGAAGTGATATACTGAGCACCTTACATACTGTTATTCTCTATTTTTCAGATAAGGAAATTAATTCTTAGAGACATTAGGTAACTTATCCAAGGTCACACAGTAAGTGTTAGAATCAGAATTTGAACTCAGGCGTGTCTGACTCCAAAGCTTGTTATCTTGCTGCCTCTGTACAGTATACTGGTTAGGAGTTAAGGTATAGCGATGCAGGCCGGGCGCGATGGCTCATGCCTGTAATCTCAGCACTTTGGGAGGCCAAGGCGGGGGATCACAAGGTCAAGAGATTGAGACCAACCTGGCCAATATGGTGAAACCCCGTCTCTACTAAAAATACAAAAATTAGCCAGGTGTGGTGGCGTGCGCCTGTAGTCCCAGCTACTCGGGAGGCTGAGGCAGGAGAATTGCTTGAACTTGGAAGGCAGAGGTTGCACTGAGCTGAGATCGTGCTACTGCACTCCAGCCTGGTGACAGAGCAAGACTCCATCTAAAAAAAAAAAAAAAAGGTATAGCGATGCAGAGGATTTTATGGGGACACTGAGATACATATACCAAAGTAGTCCGTTGGATTTTGGAAGGGGACACTTAAATTAGGTTTAGAAGACTCAGTAAGAATTAGCCAAGAGGAAGAGGGAGCTGAAAAGCATTTCACCAGAGACATTACCATGTGCAAAGGAATGGAGATGAGAAAGTATAGCACATTTGGTACTTGTCTGGCTAACTTTTATTTCTCTTAATAAAGGATGGTAAACCTGCAAGGAAAACCAGAGAATGACCTGAAAGGCATTCATTCATATATTCAGTTACTATTGGGCACTGTAGACTCTGTATTTGCTATATTTCTAGGAAGATACTGGAATTTTTAAACTAAAAGTCACAGACATGTCACATATGTTAAACAGCATACCAAATAATCAGGAAGTAGAAGAGCCTTAAAATCTTCCGCCCTGTAGTTTGTTTTATTTGGCTATTAGAACAGTGTCTTCTAAATTGTAAAATCTCTTTCTCTCTCTCTCTTTTTTTTTTCCCCTGATCATTTCTGTCATCATTCTACCTGATGCCAAGCTGTGTGGAGATTTTAGAGCTTGAAGACTGCCTAAACTGTTACCATTTCAACTATGCTTAAATCCTATTTACTTCCTAAAGATTTGTAAAAGGATAAATATGTTTCTCTTTATCAGTATTCACTGTGTGACTTTATCTTTTAGAGGATAAATGTACTAAAAGTACTAAAACAGATCCTTTCAAGGACATGTCTGGAGAGTTAGAAGCATACTGAGCTGCTGAGTAGTATACAAGATAACACAAGACCATGACCTATAAATCAACATATAAAACTTAGGAGGTAGAGGATAACTTTTCTGAGTTTGAAGGGGTGATGTTCATAGATACATTTATCATTCAGTGAGATAACTTTTTATTAGTTTATTTTTTCCATCCTTACAGTCTAAAGAGACAGGCTTCAACACTCGTTTCGAATGCTATATCTTACTAGAAGAATTTCCCTGAGGTCAGGTGGAAGTATCATTCCCTCCCATGAACTACCCCAGTATTGTACCAAAAGACGTTTGGTAATTCCTTCCTTTATATTATAAGTCATTTATATGCATTTCTTATCTCTTTTATTAAATTGTACCTTCCTTTAAGCAGAATTCATGTTTGATCCACAGCACTAAGCCTTGTACATATGAGGCACTGAGTTAATATTTAAAGAATTAAAACATAGCACATATATTATAAACTAAATTATTAGGCAGTGTTTCTTTTTTTTTTTTTTGAGACAGAGTCTCGCTCTTTCACCCAGGCTGGAGTGCAGTGGCGCGATCTCGGCTCACTGCAGGCTCCGCCCCCCGGGGTTCACGCTATTCTCCTGCCTCAGCCTCCCGTAGCTGGGACTACAGGTGCCCACCACCTCGCCCGGCTAATTTTTTGTATTTTTTTAGTAGAGACGGGATTTCACCATGTTAGCCAGGATGGTCTCGATCTCCTGACCTCGTGATCCACCCGCCTCGGCCTCCCAAAGTGCTGGGATTACAGGCTAGGCAGTGTTTCTTAAGTGTTGAGCGTGAATTACCTACATCAAAATTATCTCGAGTGTTTTGTTAAAAATGCAAATTCCTGTGCTCCTGCCCACACCTATGGGTTCCGGGAATCTGTTTTGAATAAAAATTGTAGGTAATTGGCTGGGTGCGGTGGCTCATGCCTCTAATCCCAGCACTTTGGGAGGCTGAGACAGGCGGATCAGTTGAGGTCAGGAGTTCGAGACCAGTCTGGCCAACATGGTGAAACGCTGTCTCTACTAAAAATACAAAAATTAGCTGGATGTGGTGGCACACGCCTGTAATCCCAGCTACTCAGGAGGCTGAGGCAGGAGAATCACTTGAACCAGGGAGGCAGATGTAGTGAGCTGAGATCATGCCATTGCACTCCAGCCTGGGTGACAAGAGGGAAACTCTGTCCCCCCCCGCCCCCCAAAAAATTATAGGTAACTATGGTGCACACTAAAGTTTGAGAACCACTGCATTAGGGAGAATGTAAGAATCCAAATTAAAGTTACATTTATGTGAAAGGACAGATGTATATCTTGGTAAAAATTATAAACATTACTACATGGTGGAGTATAAAATACAAGAAAAAGTGAATAAATAGATATTTTCAGTGCAAATTTTTCTATATCACAGTGAGGACCAGTGTTCAATATTTTGGAAAGTTCAATCTAAAAAAGCATATTTAGGTGTAAATAATTTTGAACATTGGCCATTTTCTGTGATTGCATGTGAAATAAAGCACCATGGTTTTATAATTAAAGACTAAGAAAAGACATATTGGACATCATATCTGCACATCCTTATATTGCTATATGCAAAGATTGCCTTTTAGGGCATGCTTCTTTATAAAATAGTTTGTAACTAATGGTACTGTCAGAAATACTGTAGTTTAGATAATACTTAACATTTTTTCTCCTTATTTTTCTGTAACAACACATTGTATTGTTATATTTATTTGTAGATTTTCTTATTTGTGCATGTTTTATCTGATTTTTTAAAAATGTGAAATTGTTGTTAGAATATCATTTATCTTGGCTTATGCATTATTGAATTGATAAGGACTGAGATAAGCTATAGCAAGCAAGTAATATAAATCTTCATCTAGGTAGTTCTTTTTTTTTTTTTTTTTTGAGACTGAGTCTTCCTCTGTCTCCAGGCTGGAGTGCAGTGGCGCCATCCTCGCTCACTGCAACCTCCGCCTCCTGGGTTCAAGCAATTCTCCTGCCTCAGCCTCCTGAGTAGCTGGGACTACAGGCACACGCCACCACGCCCAGCTAATTTTTGTAGTTTTAGTAGAGATGAGGTTTCACCATGTTGGCCGAGATGCTTGTGATCTCTTGATTGCATGATCCAGCTACCTCGGCCTCCCAAAATGCTGGGATTACAGGTGTGATAAAATAGTTTTATAAACCTAAGCTGTCTTTATAATGGTAATACAAATAAGAAATGTTTAAAATAATGCTTGTAATGTAGAACACTGGTCCAAGTATTTTACATACATTAATTCATTTAATCCTCATGACAACTAAATAAGATAGGCACTGTTATTATCCTTATATTCCAAGTAAGGAAACTGAGGTATAGGTTAAGCGATCTAAGTTTACACAGCTGCTAAGTAGCTGGGATATGAGCCAGTACAATCTAGCTTCAGAGTCAGCATTCTCAACCACTCTATACTAATGTTATTGTTGTATTTTTAATTAGCAATTTGTTTGACTTTGTCATAATCATTATCATATCTTCCAGCAGTTACATGGCAGATATTTTCAAGTAAATATTTTAAACAAATTCAGCCTATATCTAAACGATATCTTTTAAAAATTGTTTTTAATGCTATTCTTACTTTTACTGATTATATGTAGTAATATTGAGATTTCTTAAAAATAGTTGGATTTCAGAGGATTGTTTTAGCCTGCCATTTTTGGTGTTTGTGATGGTGGTAGATGGTCATTTAACTTAAAAAAAAAAAAAAAAAAAAAGGCCAGACATGGTGGCTCACGCACTTTGGGAGGCCGAGGCTGTGAGGATTGCTTGAGTCCAGGAGTTTGAGACCAGCTTGGGCAACATAGTGAAACCCTGTCTCTACAAAAACGTTTTAAAAATTAGCCAGACATGGTGGTGCGCCTCTGTAGTCCCAGCTACTTAGGAGGCTGAGATAGGAGGATCCCTTGAGCCCAGGAGTTTGTGGTTGCAGTGAGCCATGATTGCACCACTGCACTCCAGCCTGGATGACAGAGGAGACCCTGTCTCCAAAAAAAAGCAGGCCGGGCGTGGTGACCCACGCTTGTAATCCCAGCACTTTGGGAGTCCGAGGCGGGCGGATCACGAGGTCAGGAGATCGAGACCACGGTGAAACCCCGTCTCTACTAAAAATACAAAAAAAAATTAGCCGGGTGTGGTGGCGGGCGCCTGTAGTCCCAGCTACTCAGAGAGGCTGAGGCAGGAGAATGGCGTGAACCCGGGAGGTGGAGCTTGCAGTGAGCCGAGATCGCGCCACTGCCCCCCTCCCGGGGGGAAAAACGAAACCCCCCTCCTCAAAAAAAAAAAAAAAAAAAAGCAGGGGGAGCATTGATTGACCCAAATGAAAATCTAGTAATTTTAATTTTCAGAAGCTGTCAGAACACATAATGGATTCTTATGACGAAATCGAGATAAATTTGCATACCAATTTTGAAAAATTATATATAAAATATGTTTAGTAATGTATATTTCTTTCTGCTAAAAGGCACTAGTTTTTCTCTACAAAAATGCATTTTTAAATTAATGTCTCTCTGGTACACAGGAATAAAATATTTGTCCTTGATCTGTGTCATTTCCTCATTTTAAATTCACCAAATAGTTTATTTTAGGTGTCATTTATTGCTTTATTTTAATAAATACTGAAAATGATTAACCACGTTGTAGAAATACCTAACTTATGAACTCATGAATATTGGGCTATGTTTTAATATGTAAATTATGTTTAAAAATTAATCTGTTTCTTCAAAACATTAACTTGCCTAAGTGGTTTAATTGAATACGATCAGACTCTGTTATAATCAGGACAGCTCAGAAAAAGAGAACTAAATTAGAGGGAAACCCAGAATGGAAAATAAGGGAGAGTTTAACCCTTAGAATAAAGAGTTAGAAAAAGAGGAGGTGGGCTATAGGAATCTTTAATAAGAAGATTATAGGGCTGGGTACAGTGGCTCATAATTGTAATCCCAACACTTTGGAGGATGAAGCAGGAAGATTGCTTGAACCCTGGAGTTTGAGACCAGCCTGGGCAACATAGCAAGACCCTGGCTTTACAAAAAAAATTAGCCAGGCATGGTAGTGCCTGCCTGTACTCCTAGCTACATGGCAGGCTGAGGAAGGAGGATCCCTTAAGCTCTGAACTTGGAGGCTGCAGTGAACCATTCAACCACCATTGAACCCCAGCTTGGGTGACAGAGTGAGACCTTGTCCCCCAACCTCAAAAAAATCATAGGTATGCCCAAACATTTTGCTTTTAATAGCATAATTAAGATATTTTTATTTTCAATGCAAGTTTTTAATCTTAAATTGAAAAACTTTATGAACGTTGAATTATCTGTGGAACTCAAAGGAAAAAGGATCACTGTAATTTTATATTTTACAGGAGAAAAGATTTCTTGAACTTTTTTGCTTTGATCTATATTTTGTCATTTCATTGAGAGTAGAAAAAGTGAATCACTTTTTATAAACAAAATATTTTTCTTTTCTAAATTTGACACCAGTATGAAACTTACCCAAAGTGTTTAAGTTTTTAAAATGTAAACTGAAGATTTGATTGTTATTAAAGTATCATTTTACCTGTTGCCTGAGAGGATTCAGCATAGTGCAAGGGAGTGGGTAACAAGTACCTGTAAGTATACATAGGGCAATTAATAACTGTTGAAAGAATGATAATATCCTGTTTCTCAAATAAACAGAATTTTACCTTACTACACAAGGAATTTAATCGAATTTAGTCTATAGAGTTTCCTACTAGAATATAAGTTCCATGAGGCACAGACTTTCTTTTGCTCACCATCCTATCCTCAGTACCTAGGATACTGAATGCTTAGGACATAGAAGGTTTTCAGAAAGTACTTAATGAATAAATATATGCTTAACACATTTTTTATTGTGGCAAAATATACACCACTTATTGGTTTGATATTGTTGTTGTTGTTTTGAACCAAGATTTTGCTCCATCGCCCGGGCTGGAGTACGGTGGCATGATCATGGCTCACTGCAGCCTCAGTCTCCGGGTCTCAATCGGTCTTCCCATCTCAGCCTCCTGAGTAGCTAGCTGGGACTACAGGTGTGTGCCAGTACACCCAGCTATTTTTTTTTTTTTTTTTTTCTGAGATGGAGTCTTGCTCTGTTGCCCAGGCTGGAGTGCAGTGGCCTGATCTTGGCTCACTGCAACCTCCACCTGGCAGGTTCAAACAATTCTCTTGCCTCAGCCTCCTGAGCAGCTGGAATTACAGGCGTGTGCCACCAACCCTGGCTAATTTTTGTATTTTTAGTAGAGACAGGGTTTCACCATGTTGGCCAGGCTGGTCTTGAACTCCTGACCTCAGGTAATCCACCTGCCTTGGCCTCCCCAAAGTGTTGAGATTACAGACATCAGCCACTGTGGCTGGCCATCTTTTTTTTTTTTTTTTTTGAGACGGAGTCTTGCTTTGTTTCCCAGACTGGAGTGCAGCGGCACGATCTTGGCTCACTGCAACTTCTGCCTGTCAGGTTCAAGCAGTTCTTGTGCCTCAGCCTTCCAAGTAGCTGGGACTACAGGCATGTGCCACCATGCCTGGCTAATTTTTATATTATTTGTAGAGATGGGGTTTCACCATGTTGCCCAGGCTGGTCTCAAACTCCTGGGCTCAAGCAATCTGCCCGCCTCAGCTTCCCAGAGCTGAAATTACAACTCTGATTCTCAGGCTGAGATTACAGGCCTGAGCCATAGCTCCTGGCCCTAATTTATGTTTTACATAGCATTTTGTTCTGATTAGATAGAAGCCATATGCTCATTATAGGAATTTTTGAAACTATGGGGAGAAAGAACAAAACTTACTTGTGTTTCGCCACTCCAGATAGCCATCCTTTAGGAATAGTTTTCTCTATTTCTTTTTTTCTATGCAAATATAACTAAATTGAGATGATACATATGTATATATATTATATGTATATACATGTAGTATTGTGCCCTGCTTTTTTCCTTCAATGCTTTCAAGTGAGCACTTTTTTAAATCATTAAACATTCCTTGAAAACATAATGTTGAAATGTTGTTAGTGTGATTTTGCTCAAAATTCACAGTAGGAGGTATATTTTATTTTGTGATTAAGGCCACACATACATATTTAATTGTATCAAAAAATTGTAACACAGTATTAAGGGTAATGAATTCTGATTTTTTTTTTTTTTTTTTTTTGAGTCAGAGTTTTGCTCTTGTTGCCCAAGCTGGAGTGCAATGGTGCAATCCCGGCTCACTTCAACCTCTGCTTCCTGGGTTCAAGCAATTCTCCTGCTCCTTCCGAGTAGCTGAGATTACAGGCTTGCACCACCACACCCAGCTAGTTTTTTGTATTTTTAGTAGAAACGGGGTTTCACCATGTTTGCCAGTCTGGTCTCGAACTCCCGACCTCAGGTGATCTGCCCGCCTCGGCCTCCCAAAGTGCTGGGATTACAGACGTGAGCCACCATGCCCAGCCTGCATTCTGATATTATCTGTTGTATTTTATTCTTTAAAATATGCTTGTTCCATCCCTTTGAAGTGATTTTGCATTTCACTAATGGATTGCAGCCTGAAGTTGGAAAAATATCTCTTGTATGAATATTCTGTAATTCAATTATGACCCTTTTATTGGACAAATTTGGTTCAGATTTTTGCCAGTAGATGTATTTAAAAGTGTTTGTGACTGTATTTACAAAAGTAATTAAGGCTGACTAGTAAATTATTCCCAAAGTGCTAAAATGTAAGTCTTCCTTATCAGTTTGTTGTATATTTTTTCAGATTTTTGTATGCATTCATTCACCATCTATGTCAATATCTATCTTTACACACTTTTTTTTTCCTAAATATAATGTGATTATTCTCCTACAACTTTAAATTTTTTAAAAGTATATCATGGCTGTCTTTTCAGATCAACAGGTAAAGATTTACCCCATTCTTTTGTCTGCTTCATAGTACTCCATTACAGGTGGATCATAATTTAACTTTCCCATTATTAGTGAAGATTGTGTTGCTTCCAATTTTTTGTATTACAAAGAATGCCGCAGTGGCCATTCGTATATGTAGATCTTTTTGCGTACCTGCATATATTTTAGTAGAATAGATTTTCCTGGAATTGAGGTTGTTGAAATATAGGGTATGCATGCTTAAAATTTTTTCTTAAATTCTTCAACTTATCCTTCAGAACATTTATATCAGTTACCTCCAACTCCAATAGTATATATAAGAAAAAGGCTGGATGCCGTGGCTCACGCCTGTAATCCCAGCACTTTGGGAGGCCGAGGCAGTTAGATTGCTTGAGCCTGGGAGTTCGAGACCAGCCTGGGCAACATGGTGAAACCCTGTCTCCACAAAAATTAGCCAGGTGTGGTGGCACACACCTGTGGTCCTAGCTACTCAGGAGGCTGAGGTGGGAGGATCACCTGAGGCTGGGGAGGTCGAGCAGTAGATACTTTCAATTTTAACTTTTGCCAATCTGGTGAGCAAGAAAAATACGTTTGATTTGAATATATTGGCTTGGCATCTTTTCACATGCTTATTGGTGTTTTATATTTCTTCTGTGATTTGCTTGTTTATATCTTTTATGAACTTTTGTATTTTTATTATAGATTTGTGGGAAATCTTTATGTATTATGGATATTAGCCACTTGAGTATTATGTGTTACAAATGGCTTCTCCCAGTCTATAAGATGTCTTAAAACTTTACAAGAGAATCTTTTTCTATGTAGATGTTAAAATTTTTGTACTTGGTCACATTGGCTAATTTTTTTCTTTATGGCTTCTGGGATTCGTATTCTGTTTAAAGGGTCTAACTGACCTTGCCTACCCACTGTCTTCTATGTTCCTCTAGATATTTATAGCTTTTTATGTTTATTGGGAATTTTTGTATTGGATACCACCACGTATAAATAGTTCAAATTGATATATCTAATTATTACTTCTGATTAAGTAAATAATTCTTTTAATTAGAAAGATTGAAAAGTTTGTGAAAGGAGTTCTAATTTTGTCAAAATGCTTAAATTGAAACCTGGTAATCTATAATGGTAAATATAGTTGGCTAAGGCATGAATATAAGATTTATAAAAGATTGGTATAATGGTAGATATTTTTTGGATAGGAAAATATTTAAATAAAAGTGCAGATGTCTTTTTTTTTTTTTTTTTTGAAACAGAGTCTTGCTCTGTTGCCCAGGCTAGAGTGCAGTGTCACGATCTCAGCTCACTGCAACCTCTACCTCCTGGGTTCAAGTGATTCTCCTGCCCCAGCCTCCCGAATAGCTGGGATTACGGGCATCCGCCACCACACCAGGCTAATTTTTGTATTTCTAGTAGAGATGGAGTTTTGCCACATTGGCCAGGCTGGTCTCGAACTCCTGATCTCAGATGATTCATCCGCCTCAGCCTCCCAAAGTTCTAGGATTACAGGTGTCAGCCACTGCGCCTGGCCCAGAAGTGCAGATTTCTAAGCAGTCTTCATGGCCAACCAAATTCATTTGAATTTAACTATGGGTGTTTCACAAATTCTTGCCTTGCTGACATTTTCGTCTTAGATTGTAAGGGAAAAAGTATATTTGTATGAGAAGTCTTGAGGGATATACACCAAATTATTAACAATGATTTTTTTGGGGCCAGGCACAGTGGCTGATGCCTGTAATCCCAGTACTTTGGGAGGCTGAGGCAGGCGGATCACCTGAGGTCAGGGTTCCAAACCAGCAAAACCCCGTCCCTACTGAAAATACAACATTAGCTGGGCATGGTGGTGCCTACCTGTAATCCCAGGTACTTGGGAGGCTGAGGCAGGAGAATCGCTTGAACACAGGAGGTAGAGGTTGCAGTGAGCCAAGATCATGCCTCTGCACTCCAGCCTGGGCAACAGAGCAAGATTCTGTCTCAAAAGAAAAAAAAAAAAAAACTCAGTAAAATACAGTGATTTTTCTTGGGATGGTAAGATTTCAGTTTTTTTTTAAACTTCTTTACTTATTATGTTTTAAGTTTTTTTCCAACAAAAAATGTTATTTGTTTAGTAAATATAGAACAGATAAAGGATTAAATGAAGGGTACTGTTGCTCTGGATCTATTTATAGCCAATGAGGAAGAATTGCTTGGTGGGTAGGAATGATAGAAACCTCTGGAGACAAAGTGACCAGATTGTTAAAGTTTGTGATAGCTAGGATGGAGAATTCTAGAAGTAGCCACATACATATATTGTCTAGATGGTAGGAAGAAGGCTTTAAAAAAATTGAACAAAAAAGAAGTAATCATGACCTTATGAGCTAAGACTAGGAAAGTTGGGAAACATTAAAACATAATTATATAATTATACAGTTATAAATTATAGCAATGAGTGTTTTTTAAAAGGCAAATGCAACTAAAACTACTGTGACTTCACTTGCAACAATCTTAACTCAGGTTTTTTTTTTTGTTTTTTTTTTGAGACAGAGTCTTGGTGTGTCACCCAGGATGGAGTGCAGTGGTGCGATCTTGGCTCACTGCAAACTCTGCCTGCCAGGTTCAAGTGATTTTCCCGCCTCAGCCTCCCAAGTAGCTAGGATTACAGATGCGTGCCACCACGCCTGGCTAATTTTTTTTTTTTTTGTATTTTTTAATAGAGACGGGGTTTCACCAACTTGATCAGGCTGGTCTTGAACACCTGACCTCAGGTGATCTGTCCACCTCGGCCTCCCAAAGTGCTGGGATTACAGGCATGAGCCACTGTACCTGGCCTTAACTCAGGTTTTGTAAAGGATATTTATAAAAGATGAATATAGAAAAGTGACAAACATATAAGTGTGGCAGAATAATTAAAATTAAGAATTAACAGATGTGAGGAGTATATTAAAGATAATTTTAAAGATTTTAGAATTCAGAAACAGGAATATGGAAAATATATGCTTTTTTAATATTAACAGCTCCTATTTTGTTTCCATATTTTCCATCAAGGAGAATAATATTTATTCTGTAAGAACAACAACAAATCACTTAGTAAAGTAGAATTAAAGTCCAATATAGGTGAAATTAAGAAAGCATCTTAACTACTCAATATGACTTTGTTTCCTAATCTGAACTAATTATATCTGAGATTGCTATGAACTTGTAGGTAAGAAAGTTCAACTTTGAGGAATTATTGAGAATAGAAAAATGCCAGAGGATTGGAGGTAAGCAATGAGTAAGGACTTTGACAGCATGGTGATCACATTCAGAAATGACAAAGCTTGATGGACCTTCATGCAAACAGTAAAAATAATTTGAAAGTCTGTAGCAACAAGGAGTTAACAGGTTGGTTTAAATAAGTATAACTAAATATATAATCCTGAATTTGGATTGGAAAAAAACAGTTGAAAGAAGAATTGATGAAGGATAAATAGCCTAATAGGAGCATTTATGACAAAGGGAATTTTATTGTTGATAAACTTAATTGTGAATCAGCCGTAAGATTTGCCTGCCAAAATTCAATTATTGTAGTTTTTTGAATAAAGGAGGTTGGTTAGGCCTGGACTTGGCATGTATCCAGATTTAGGTACTACCTTTGAGAAAATTGGCCTGTGTCCAAATGACAGCAGTATCAGCCCTTTCTCATGTGGCAAAAGAATTAGACTTAATCTAGCCGTAAAGCAGCTCTGGGACATAAGCCCAAAAGAAGGAAGAATTTTCTAGTGATTAGAGCTGTCTAGAGAATAAACAGGATGCTTCGAGAGGCGGTAGTATATTTGTATAGTGGTTTTGTTTGTTTGTTTTTTTGAGATGGAGTCCCGCTGTGTTACCCAGGCTGGAGTGCAATGGCGTCATCTCAGCCCACTGCAACCTCCTACGCCCAGGTTCAAGTGATTCTCTTGCCTCAGCCTCCCAAGTAGCTGGGATTACAGGTGACCACCACCACGCCCAGCTACTTTTTTTTGTATTTTTAATAGAGACGGGGTTTCGCCATGCTGGTCAGGCTGGTCTCAAACTCCTGTCCTCAGGTGATCCACCTGCCTTGGCCTCCCAAAGTGTTGGGATTACAGGTGTGAGCCACCATGCCTGACCTCTTGTTGTTTTTTTTTTTTTTTTGAGACAGGGTCTCACTGTGTTACCCAGGCTGAAGTGCAGTGGCTCAATCTCAGCTCACTGCAACCTCCGCCTCCCTGGTTCAAGCAATTCTCCCACCTTAGCCTCCCGAGTAGCTGGGATTACAGGTACGCACCACCACACCCAGCTAATTTTTTGTATTTGTAGTAGAGACGGGTTTCACCATGTTGGCCAGGCTGGTCTCAAACTCCTGACCTCAAGTGTTCTGCCTACTGAGGCCTCTCAAAGTGCTGGGATTACAGGCATGAGCCACCGCGTCCGGTCCTTGTATAGTGTCTGAATGAAGCTAGTTTACTGCTTTGGTAAGAATGTTATAGAGTGAATCAAAGTTCAGATGTCTTGAATATTGGTTTAATTTTACATTTTTTCATATGGTTACTGGCCATTTGTATATCTTCTTTGAAGAAATATTCATTCAAATCCTTTACCCACCCCTACCCCCACTTTTTTTTTTTTGAGATGGAGTCTTTTTTTTTTTTTTTTTTTTGAGACAGTCTCACTCTGTCACCAGGCTGGAGTGTAGTGGCACCATCTTGGCTCACTGCAATCTCCGCCTCACGGGTTCAAGCAATGCTCCTGCCTCAGCCTCCCAAGTAGCTGGGATTACAGGCCCATGCCACCACACCCAGCTAATTTTTGTATTTTTAGTAGAGACGTAGTCTCCCCATGTTGGCCAGGATGGTCTCCATCTCCTGACCTGGTGATCCGCCTGCCTCAGCCTCCCAAAGTGCTGGGATTACAGGCTTGAGCCACCACACCTAGCCATACCCATTTTTTAAATTGGGTTATCTTTTATTATGTGAACTGTAAAAGTTCTCTGTATATTCTGGACAGAAGTCCTTTATCATATACGCTTAGCAAGTATTTTCTCCCATTCTGTGAGTTCTTCACTTTCTTGATGGTATCATTTGCAACCAAAGATTTTCAATTTTGATATAGTCCAATTTATATATTTTTTCTTTTGTCACATGTACTTTGGTGTTGCCCAATCCAAGGTCATGAAGATTTACTATGTGTTCTCTTAAGAGTTTTGTAGTTTTAGCTTTTCATTTAGGTTTAAGATTTATTTTGAGATAATTTGTGTATATAGAGGAGTTGGGGTCCAATTTGATTCTTTTGCAAGTGGATGTCTAGTTATCCTAGCACCATATGTTGGAAAAACTGTTCTTTCCCTCATTGAATTGTCCTGGCACTCGAATTTTTAAAAGAATAATATAACTTTTATTTATTCATTTATTTATTTATTTATTTTGAGACAGAGTCTCACTCTGTTGCCCAGGCAAGAGTGCAGTGGTATAATCATAGTTCACTGCAATCTCGAACTCCCAGGTTTAATTCTTCTGCCTCAGCCTCCCAGAGTAGCTAGATGTACCACACCTGGCTAATATATATATATATATTATATATATATATAGTAGAACCAGGATCTCTTTATGTTGCCCATGCTGGTCTTGAACTCCTCTAGTGATTTTCCTGCCTCAGCCTCCCAAAGTGCCGGGATTACAGGCATGAGCCACCTTGCCCAGCCATAACTTTTATTTTTTATAAAAAATATAATAAAAACTATGGAAGATAGGAGAGAAAGTACAGTAACCACCCCCCCCCCCATCTTAGCGGGATGTGTTCCAAGACCCCCAGTGGATGCCTGAACTACAGATAGTACCAGACCCAGTTGCTGATTGTATTAATTGAAACACGTTTCAGTTCATGTTTTCCGCCCACAAATTTACTGCCTTTTCCATCTTAACTAAGCACTTATCACACACTGTGGCTATAACTTTTGCAGTTTGAGGTGTCACAGCAAAACTAACACAAATCTCTTTTTCCTTCACAATTTCGCGGGGTTGGGGGGAGGATTCATTCTTACCATAAATCTCAGCAACCTCAGCATGTGATTTTTTTCTTCTTGAAATCAAGAACTTTCACCTTTTCACTTTTTTTTTTTTTTTTTTTGAGACAGAGTCTCACTCTGTCGCCCAGGCTGGAGTGCAGTGGCACAATCTCGGCTCACTGCAAGCTCCGCCTCCCGGGTTCACACCATTCTCCTGCCTCAGCCTCCCGAGTAGCTGGGACTACAGGCACCCGCCACCACACCTGGCTAATTTTTTGTATTTTTAGTAGAGACGGGGTTTCACCGTGTTAGCCAGGATGGTCTCGATCTCCTGACCTCGTGATCCACCCACCTCAGCCGCCCAAAGTGCTGGGATTACAGGTGTGAGCCACTGGGCCCGGCCACCTTTTCACTTTTAAGGAAGCACTTTATGGCTTCTCTTTAGCATATTCGAATTGCCAGCATCACTGGCAAATTTTGCAATTTGGGGCCATTATTAAGTAAAATAAGAGTTCCTTGAATGCAGACATTGCTATAATGCTAACCTGACAGTTGATCTGATAGCCAGCCTGGCTGCTAAATTACTAACAGCTGGTAGCGTGCACAGCATAGATACACTGGACAAAGGGATGATTCATGTCCCGGGCAGGACGGAGTGGGATGATGCAAGATTTCATCGGGCTACTCCAGAATGGTGTGCAGTTTAAAACTTATGAATTGTTTATTTGTAGAATTTTCCATTAAATATTTTTGGATTGCAGTTGACCATGGGTAACTAAAACTTCAAAAAGTAAAACCATGAATAAAGAGAGACTACTGTAATGCATAATTCTGCCACCCTTACACAACTTCCATATTATTGTTTTTGTTGTTGCCTAATGTTCCATCTGTAGGTTATACATAATTTAATAAATTAGTCCCTTATTTTGAATATTTGAGTTTAATATTTATTACTTAAATAACATCGCAATCATAATCTTTGTGCATAAGCTATTAGCTTTCTATTGCTTAATTTTCTTTGATACATTTCTGGAAGGATTTCTTCCAAACTTACATTGAAAACCACTAGGGACTAGTTACATAATTTTGATTTTGAAAATTCTGAAGTAGGGGGTGTTAAATAAATTGGCTCATTTAACATTACAATAGCAGCTGATTCTGACCTCTGGCTGTGGGTCAGGCAATGTACCAAATAGTTGTGTGCATAATCATATTTAGTTCTTACTCAAATTCTATTAGATAAGGAATTCAAGGCTCAGAAAAGTTTGATAACTTGCCCAAAGTCTCATAACTAGTAAATGGCAAAGATGGCATACAGGGCTGTGTGACTCTCAAACCTCACTGTCTCCCATACTGGACATAAACAGTTATGATGGCAAGATTCCCACAGTAATACATTAGATTAAATATTTTGTGCCGAAGTTCTCTGAATACACATGACTTAAGTACTAATGCATTATTGGCCCAAATTTTTCTTATTTTTCTTTTCTTTTTTTTAACCCACAGCTAATATGATAGCTTAATATTTGTTTGGTAAAAATGGAAATCTAGAAATGGATTTTTCTCTGGAGATTTAATAATTCGTTATTCTTGGACCCCATGGACTAATCATTTTGTGTTATTTCCATGTGTGTAGCACTTACCATTCCAAAGAGTCTAGAAGAGTATACATAACCATACAGAAGTTGTTTCACTTATGAGTACTTTAGTAAAGAAATGGGGCCAGGCACAGTGGCTCACGCCTGTAATCCCAGCACTTTGGGAGGCCGAGGCGAGCGGATCACCAGGTCAGGAGATCGAGACCATCCTGGCTAACAGGATGAAACCCCATCTCTACTAAAAATACAAAAAATTAGCCAGACATGGTGGCGGGCGCCTGTAGTCCCAGCTACTCAGGAGGCTGAGGCAGGAGAATGGTGTGAACCTGGGAGGTGGAGCTTGCAGTGAGCCGAGATCACACCACTGCACTCCAGCCTGGGCAACAGAGTGAGACTCTGTCTAAAAAATAAATAAATAAATAAAAAGAAAGAAAAAAATGGTTTTGGCCATGTTCAGAGTTTTCTTTAAAACATGAAAATGCCAGTTCTATACAAATTCTTGTTCCAGGTTTCTATTTTTGCAGTCTTTCAGCACATCGAACTGTATAAAGTTTTTTTTTTTCTTCTTCGCTGAGACGGAGTCTTACTCTGTTGCCCAGGCCGGAGTACAGTAGCCTGATCTCAGCTCACTGCAACCTCCATCTCCTAGGTTCAAGTGATTCTCTTGCCTCAGCCTCCCAAGTAACTGGGATTACAGGCGCTCAGCACCACACCCAGCTAATTTTTGTACTTTTAGTAGAGACGAGGTTTCACCATGTTGGCAAGGCTGATCTCGTACTCCTGACCTCAAATGATCCACCTGCTTCGGCCTCCCAAAGTGCTGGGCTTGTATAAACTCTTTCTTTCCTTGATTTTCATCCAAAGAGTTAGAGTATATACAGATTAACAAGGTGACTGGAGGTATTTGTATGCCCTTGACAGAAGAGTCACTTCAGTCTGCTACAACAGTACTCTTTCACTACGGGTATAGTTTCACATACAATTGTGAGGGAAGAAGGTACATTTACTTAGCAGAAGCCATCCATTTTATGAAATGCCAATTCTCTGAATTTACTTCTTTAAACTAGTTTTAGTTGATCAGTTTTCATCTTCTTGGTAACATTTAAAAGAATGTTCAATTTGTTTCTGCTCCAATTATCTGCTGCTGTTTAGGAGGAGGTGGACAGAAAAGAATTTCTCATATTCAAGGATATAATAGCAATGAACGTATTTTTTATCAGTGCAGAATTTAAAGACTAAGACTTTAAGTCTGGTCCTCTTCCTTTTTCTGCCCCTCAGTCTCTGGCAACAATAGCAGGGAGTTAGGGCAGACAAATTGAACATTCCTTTTCATGCTATTATACAGATTGAAACTGATCAACTAAAGAGTTAAAGAAGTGAATTCAGTGACTTGACCTTTACTTAAAATGATTTTTAATAATTTTAGTCAGTGATCCAGAACTCACCTAAGCAGCCAGATTAGCTGGGTTAATCCTAATAATGAATTGACAGATGCTTCAGTTACATTGCCTTCAGATCGTCAAAACTGAGAATATTCATAATGGCACATCACAAAATGGACTATCAAGCCTAACACATAAAATGTACATCTGTTTTGGACTGAAAGATTGACTAATAAAAGCAATTAAGTGATCTTTTCTCTAGAAGTTTGTTTATACTGACTTCTACACCTCCAGCTCTACACTGTCACCAGAGCTCAAGCCCATAATTCTAAGAACATGAGAAACATTTTACTTTTCATTTCAGTATATCCAATAAAGATTCTGCCTCGTTCCACATCAAATAGCACCTCTTTAGGTTTCTTCAGGCTCATACCTCATTCTTTTCCATCCCACTCCTATTTAGTTATTCATCTGTCACTTTTTCCTTTGAAACATGTCTCAGATTCAGTCTTCATTCTTGTTGCAGCCACCCCAGTTCAGCCTTCATTACTCATTGCCTTCCAACTTTATTTTTCTGATTACATTCTTCTTTCTAGTAGTAGGTTAAATTTACACTGCTTTCATCATATGTCTCCATGAGGTAATCCCAGGAACTCTGCAAAATTCACTAGCTAATCTCTGTCTTAACATAGGATGTAGTATCAGAAGAATCAGCTATGATCCACTAGTGCTTTTCTTGCTCACTTGACAGCTGCCTGCTATTTGAACAAAAGGCATCTTTATTTTCATTCTTAGATGACTCTCAGATGTGATCCTTTGCACATATATATGGATCACATCTGAGAGTCATCTATATATATATAAAATGCAAATACCTGCCTATTATTTCCTTTTGATGTGACACACAAGAACACTGTTGCCTGTTTCAAACATTCAGCAAGCATTATAGTTTAGTCCCATAATCTCATTTTATCAAGAAGCCTAATTTTGTAGGCTTCGGTTATCTCATTCTGCCACCAGAAAGTAAATTTCTTGAAGGCAGGCACTATAGAATTTTCATTCTAGCACAATTTTTGACAGTTTTTATGTATTTTTGAATATTTATTGAATAAATTAGTTGAGCAAACATTTATTGCATTTATTGAGGGCTTACTGTGTTCCAGCAACTGTGATAATGTAAGTAGCACTGAAAAGGAGCAGGAGCAGATATGGTTCCTTAGCATGATCATAATTCATTACAGCTTCAAACTCCTGGGCTCAAGGGATCCTTCTGCCTCAGCCTGTTGAGTAGCTAGGACTACAGGTGTATGCCACCATGCCTAGCTAATTAAAAAAAATTTTTTTTTTTTTTGTAGAGCCAGGGTCTTACCATGTTGCCCAGGCTGATCTGGAACTTCTGGCCTCAAGCAGTCCTCCCACTGTGGCCTTTCAAAACTGGTGGCATGAGGCCGGGCACGGTGTCTCACGCCTGTAATCCCAGCACTTTGGGAGGCCGAGGCAGGTGGATCACGAGGTCAGGAGATCGAGACCATCCTGGCTAACACGGTGAAACCCCGTCTCTACTAAAAATACAAAAAATTAGCCGGGCGCGGTGTCGAGCGCCTGTAGTCCCAGCTACTCAGGAGGCTGAGGCAGGAGAATGGCGTGAACCCGGGAGGCGGAGCTTGCAGTGAGCTGAGATCCCGCCACTGCACTCCAGCCTGGGCGACAGAGCGAAACTCCGTCTCAAAAAAAAAACAAAAACAAAAACAAAACTGGTGGCATGAGCCACTGTGCCCAGCGTGGCTCCTGTCTTGAGTTTATGATCTAGTGGGAAAGGCAGATATTAAACAAATACATGGCCAGTTATGATGGTCTATAATGGACATCATCAGTTCCTTCTCTTTGTGTATATGCATGCTATTTTTCATGTCTAGAAATAGAGTCTAATTCCCCTCTCTTTAAATCTGGGCTGGTCAATAGAATGTGGCAGAAATAAACATTTTGGAACTTTGAGTCTAGACCTTAAAGCTGTAAAGCTTGTGTCTGGGTCTCTGGGAATATTTTTCTTGAGATAATCCCTCTTAAAACCCAGTCACTCTGTTGCAAGAAGCTCAAGCCACATGGAGAGGCCTTGTGTAGGTAGCCCCAGCTGAACTTCAGTGGCCAGAATCAACTGGTCCTGTGAGTGAGCCATTGTGAACATCCAGTCCAGTCCAGCCTTTAGATGACTTCATCCCCCCTACTATCTTACTGCATCCATGTGTGAGAAGATCGAGAACTACAGAGCTGAGCTTTGTCAATCCACAAAGTCTTGAGAGATAATGAATTTTTTTTTTTTTTTGAGATGGAGTCTCACTCTGTTGCCCAGGCTGGAGTGCAGTGACACCACCTCAGCTCACCGCAACCCCCGCCTCCTGGGTTCAAGTGATTCTCCTGCCTCGGCCTCCTGAGTAGCTGGAACTATAGGTGCCCGCCACCCCGCCCGGCTAATTTTTTTGTATTTTTAGTAGAGATGGGGTTTCACCATGTTGGCCAGGCTGGTCTTGAACTCCTGACCTCAAGTGATCCACCCACCTCAGCCTCCCAAAGTGCAGGGATTACAGGTGTGAGCCACTATGCCTGGCCTGAGAATGAATTGTTTTAAGCCACTAAATTTGAGTGGTTTATTATGCAGCAGTATAATACATTTTGGTTATCTAACCAGAATGTAAATTATCAGATTATCAGATTATGATAAATGCTATAATGGACATGAACAGGAATAAAAGGAAAACCTAATTTAGATGATTCAGAGATGGCACCCTACAATTGTTTAATAATGTTTTGTCTTTCTGCTCAACTCTGCATTTGGTGAGAGCAGATACTGTCCTATTTTTAACTCTATCCCCAGCATGTGGCATATATGCTCAATATCTTCTGAAGTAATAATGAAGACCTTTTATTAGTGTCTCAGAGAAGTCTGTAACTCCAAAAAGGTTAAGAATTACTTTATTAACAGCAAAACTTTCCTCTTTATCCACTTGTATAGGAATACCACATCCTACCCAAGCACAAAATTCCAGGTTTTCTGGACTGCATACCTACACCCAGGATCGATGTGAATAGGGCAGTGTTTCCCTGCCATAGGTTACAGGTGATGCCTTTGAGTTTTGGGGATTTAATCATAATGGGCCACATCACATGTATGGAGGTTACGCAGGTAATGAGAGGGACCTGGGGCCAAGGGGCACACAGGTGAGTCTACTTAATGAAAGAAAACTAAGCCTCAGATGAAGACTGTTATTCTATAAATAGTCCCTGTATTCCTTAACCCTTTTTCCCGTTATTCCTCGCATGAACTTTCTGCTTAATTTCTTTCATTTTAATGTGTTTCAGGGAGTGATTCTCCTCTAAGGTTACACCTAACACTTTTCTTCCTTGCCCATTTCTTCCCTATACACCATTCTTATTCACATCTTTGTGTCTTTCTTATGTGTTTCTCCCATTTTCTAGGGTATTTTTCCTTCTTTCTGCTTATGTAAATTTAATCTTTTGGGAGTGTTTTAAGTCTACTTCACTGGAACTTTCCTTGAAGATTCCAAGTTAAATATGCCTCTCTTTCCTGAGCTTCTATTTTGCTTATTTGTTCCCAGGACATGATTTTCACTGTATCTTGCCTTATACAATAATTATTATTATAGTAATAATAATTATTACTATGTAATATTGTATAGTAATATTATACAGTATAATATATTGTAACTAATTATTATTACTACAATAATGATTACTATCATTTTTGAGACAGAGTCTGACTCTGCCACCAAGGCTGGAGTGCGATGGTGTGATCTCAGCTCACTGCAATCAATGCCTACTGGGGTCAAGCCATCCTCCCACCTCAGCCTCCTGAGTAGCTGGGACTACAGGTGTGCACCACCATGCCCTGCTAATTTTTGTATGTTTTTGTAGAGACAGGGTTTCACCATGTTGCCCAGGCTGGTCTTGAACTTCTGAGCTCAAGTGATCTGCCCACCTTCGGCTCCTAAAGTGCTGAATGCTGGGACTACAAGCAAGAGCCACTGTGCCTGGCCCATATCATAATTATATAATTTTTCAACTATATCCTATTCAACTATAAATTATATAATTTTAGTTGAATTATATAATTCAACTAAATTATAATTATATAATTTTTCAACTATATCCTATTCAACTATAAATACTTGGAACAGTGATCATTTTATAAGAATTTTACTCTTTTTTTTTTTTTTTTGAGATGGAGTCTCATTCTGTCACCAGGCTGGAGTGCAGTGGCATGATCTCAGCTCACTGCAACCTCCGCCTCCTGGGTTCAAGCGATTCTCCTGCCTAAGCATCCTGAGTAGCTGGGATTATAAGCACCCGCCACCACGCCCAGCTAATTTTTGTATTTTTAGTAGAGACGGGGTTTCATCATGTTGGCCAGATCTCAATCTCTTGGCCTCGTGATCCGCCCGCCTTGGCCTCCCAAAGTGCTGGGATTAACAGGCGTGAGCCACCGCACCTAGCTGAATTTTACTACTTTTTAAGTGAGTGTTTAATAATTATGTTGGTTTGATAGATGCTCTGCTTTTCTTTTTTGTTCCATTTGAACTTGATTCTCTAATTCCTCTTGAATTTTCCTGATTTGTTATACTCCCTTCTTCATCTTTTAACCTTGAATCTTTGTTATTTCCTTCTTTGCTGATTCCCATGATCTTTCTGTCTCTACTACATGTATATGTAATATATGCACACAAAGATATATACTACTATATATAATACACTAACATCACATTTTAAAGTAATTATTAATGCCTTTGTAAAATATTTATTATTATTATTATTATTATTTTTGAGACGGAGTCTTGCTCTGTCACGCAGGCTGGAGTGCAGTGGCGCAATCTCGGCTCACTGCAAGCTCCGCCTCCCGAGTTCACGCCATTCTCCTGCCTCAGCCTCCTGAGTAGCTGGGACTACAGGTGCCCACCACCACGCCTGGCTAATTTTTTTGTATTTTTAGTAGAGATGGGGTTTCACTGTGTTAGCCAGGATGGTCTCAATCTCCTGACCTGGTGATCCGCCTGCCTAGGCCTCCCAAAGTGCTGGGATTACAAGCATGAGCCACTGCGCCTGGCCAAAATATTTATTATTATGTTTATATAGTGATAAAGTTAAACTACACCTGAGATCTGGAATATAAATTTTACATTGAATACAATATTACTTGTTTATATCTGTACAATTCTATATTTACAAGGTCTCAACATCTATTTTATCCACATCGATAAGTAGAATTTAATACTTCTATATAAACTGTGTATATACCACTTTTGTTTTATTTTGCGACAGGGTTTCGCTCTGTTGCCCAAGCTGAAGTGCAGCAGCACAGTCTTGGCTCACTGCAACCTCTGTCTCCTGGGTTCAAACGATTTTCCCACCTCAGCCTCCTGAGTAGCTGGGACTACAGGCATGCACCGCTGTGGCCTGATCTCAGCTCACTACAACCTCCGCCTCCTGGGTTCAAGCAATTCTCCCTGCCCCAGCCTCCTGAGTAACTGGGATTACAGATGCCTGCCACCACACCTGGCTAATTTTTGTATTTTTTAGTAGAGATGGGGTTTTGCCATGTTGGCCAGGCTAGTTATAAACTCCTGACTTCAGGTGATCCGCCCACCTCAGCCTCCCAAAGTGCTGGGATTACAGGCGGGAGCCACCGTGCCTGGCCAATTTTTAATTTTTGTGTAGAGACAAGGTCTCCCTATGTTGCCCAGGCTGGTCTCAAACTCCTGGGCTTGAAATCCTCCTGCCTCAGCCTCCCAAAGTTCTGGGATTACAGGTGTGGGCCACCATGCCTGGCCCAATTTATTATTATTTATTTTTTGAAGTATTTTGTGTTATTTTTAACTTTTAGATTCAGGGGTACATGTGCAAGTTTGTTATATAGATAAATTGCGTGTTGTGGGGTTTGGTGTACAGATTATTTCATCACTCAGGTAATAAGCATAGTACCCAATAGGTAGTTTTTCAATCCTCACTCTGCTCCCACTCTTCATCTTCTGGTAGGCCCCAGTGTCTGTTGTTTCCTTCTTCGTGTCCATGTACTTGATGTTTAACGCCCACTTATAAGTGAGAACATGCAATGTTTTGTTTTCTGTTCCTGTGTAAGTTCGCTTAGGATAATGGCCTTGAGCTCCATCCATGTTGCTGCAAAGGACATGATCTCATTCTTTTTTATGGCTGCATAGTATTCCATAGTGTATATACACCACATCTTCTTTATTCAGTCTACCGTTGATGGGCATTTATGTTGATCCCATGTCTTTGATATTGTGAATAGTGTTGTGATGAACATATATGTACATGTGTCTCTTTTTTTTTTTTTTTGAGGCAGAGTCTTGCTCTGTCGCCCAGGCTAGAGTGTAGTGGCATGATCTTGGCTCACTGCAACTTCCACCTCCCAGGTTCAAGCAATCCTTGTGCCTCAGCCTCCCAAGTAGCTGGGGTTACAGGAGCCCACCCCCATGCCCAGCTAATTTTCTTTGTATCTACAGTAGAGACAGGGTTTCACCATGTTGGTCAGGCTGGTCTTGAACTCCTGACCTCAAGTGATCTGCCTGCCTTGGCCTCCCAAAATGCTGAGATTACAGGCATGAGCCACTGCACCCAACCTACATGTGTCTTTATGGTAGAATGTTTTATATTTTGGGGGGTATATACTCAATAATGGGATTGCTGGGTCAAATGGTAATTCTGTTTTAAGTTCTTTCAGAAATCACCGAACTGCTTTCCACAATGGGTGAATTTACTTAGATTCCCGCTAGCAGTGTGTAAGTGTTCCCTTTTTGCCACAACCGTGCCAGCATCTGTTATATTTTGACTTTTTAATAATAGCCATTCTGGCTGGGCATGGGGGCTCATGTCTGTAATCTCAGCGCTTTGGGAAGCTGAGGCAGGAGGATCTCTTGAGCCTAGGAGTTTGAGACCAGCCTGGGCAACAAAGTCAGACCCTGTCTCTACAAAAAAATAAAAAAATTAACTGGATGTGGTGGCACACGCCTGTGGTCCCAGCTACTCCGGAGGCTGAGGCAGGAGGATTGCTTAAGCCCAGGAGGTAGAGGTTGCAGTGAACTATGTTTGTGCCACTGCACTGTAGCTTGGGAGACAGTGAGACCCTGTTTGAAAACAAAAAACAAAAACAGCTATTCTGACTGGTGTGAGATGGTATCTCATTGGGGTTTTGACTTGCATTTCTCTAATGATTAGTGATGTTGAGTATTTTTTCATATGTTTGTTGGGTACATGTATGTCTTTTTTTGAAAAGTGTCTGTTCATATCCTTTGCCCACTTTTAAATGTTTTGTTTTTTGCTTGTGAACTTGTTTATGTTTCTTATAGATTTTGGATATTAGACCTTTGTCAGATGCATAGTTTGCAAATATTTTCTCCCGTTCTATAGTTTGTCTGTTTACTCTGTTGACAGTTTCTTTTGCTGTGAAGAAGCTCTTTAGTTTAATTAGATCCCTTTTGTCAATTTTTTTTGTTGCAATTGTTTTTGGAGTCTGATACTGTCACCCAGGCTGGAGTGCAGTGGCACAATCATGGCTCACTGCAGGCATGAACTAAGCAAGCCTCTTCCTTTAGCCTCTGGACTGGCTAAGACTACAGGTGCATGCCACCATTGCTGGCTAATTCTAAAATTTTTTGTAGAGACAGGGTCTCATTGTGGTTCCCCAGGCTAGTCTCGAATTCCTGGCCTCCCATGATCCTCCCTCCTTAGCCTCCCAAAGTGCTAGGATTATAGGCGAAAGCCATCCTGCCTTGCTTGATTTTTTTTTCCATGGCACTTTATTTATTTATTTAGAGACAGGGGCTCACTCAGTAGCTGGGACTACAGGACTGTGCCACCAAACCTGGCTAATTCTTGTATTTTTGTAGAGATAAGATTTTGCTGTGTTGCCCAGGCTGGTCTCAAACTCCTGGGCTCAAGTGATCTGCTTGCTTTGGCCTCCCAAAATGTTAGGATTACAGGCGTGAGCCACTGTGCTTGGCCTCTATGGCACTTTAATTTGACATTGACCTTTATCTTTTAATTAAGTATTATTTACTTTTGTTTTTATTCTCCAGCATTTATATAAAATTTTTGAGGCATGTGGAAAAATTGAAGGCATTGAACAGTGAACACCCATATACCCACAACTTTGATTCTACAATTAATGTTTTACTGTATTTGCTTTATCACATCTTCTATACATTTATGCATCATTCTATCCATTTTGTTTTTGGTTGCATTTTAAAGTAAGTTGTGGCTAGGCACGGTGGCTCACACCTGTAATCCTAGCACTTTGGGAGGCCGAGGCAGGTGGATCACCTGAGGTCAGGCGTTTGAGACCAGCCCGGCCAACATGGTGAAACCCCGTCTCTACTAAAAATACAAAAATTAGCTAGGTGTGGTGACGGGTGCCTATAATCCCAGCTGTACTTGGAAGGCTGAAGCAGGAGAATCACTGGAACTCGTGAGGCAGAGGTTGCAGTGAGCTGAGATCACGCCACTTCACTCCAGCCTGGGCAAGAGCGAAACTCCATCTCAAAAAAATAAATCAATAAAGTAAGTTGCAAAGTTTGCCCCTAAAAAAAACAAATAATTTACTATAGCTCAATGTTTATCTTTTCAAGTTTCCCACAAGTCATTGTTTACTTTTTAAAAAGTAAAATTTATGTACAATACAATGCATAAATCTTAATTGTGCCATTTGGTGAATTTTGACAGATGCATGTATCTGCTAACTAATATCCCTATCAGAATTAGAACATTACTGCTATTCCAGAAGGTTTCCTCATACCCTTTCCCAGTCAGTCTTCACCCATGCTGCCCAGAGGAACCATTACTCCTTTTTTCACCATAGATTAATTTTGCCTATTCTAGAATCCCATGTAAACAGAAGCATGTAGTAGAGACACTTTTGTGGAAAGCTTCTTTCAGACAGCATATTTTTTGAGATTCATTCATGTCATTGCATGTATTCAGTTATTTCTTTTTATTGCTGAGTAGTATTTGATTGTGTGAATGAACCACAGTTTTTTCATTTATTCTCCTGTTGATGGACATCTGAGCCGTTTCCCATTTTTTTGGCTACTATTAATAAAGCTGCTATGAACATTCTCGTGCAAGTCTTTTTGTGGACATGGGTTTTATTTCTCTAAGGTAAATATCTAGGAATAGAAATGCTGGATCATTAGGTAGGTAGATATACATGTAGTTTTTAAGAAACTACCTGATATTTTCCAAACTTGTTATGTCATTTTATATGGCTATGAAAAATGTATAGGAATTTCAGTTGCTCTATCTCTTCACCAATGTTTGGTGTTATCAGTCTTTTAATTTTTGGCTATTCTCTTGGCAAGTGACACTTGTGTATTGAGGACAAATGTAAAAATAAATAAATAAAACTTGGCTAGTCTCGTGGGCATGTAATAGTATCTTGTACTTTTAATCTGCATTCCCTGATGACTTATGATTTTGAGGATCTTTTCATGTGCTTATTAGCCATTTATATAACTTCATTTGTAAAGTGTCCAACTGTTTTGCCCATTTTAAAATTGTTTCTCTTTTTCCTTACTGAGTTATAGGAGTTCCTAACACATTCTGAATATCAGTCGTTGGATATGTGTTTTGCAAATATTTTCTTCTGTGTGAATTACCTATTGTTTTTTTTTTTTGAGACAAAGTCTCGCTCTGCTGCCCAGGCTGGAGTGCAGTGGTACAATCTCGGCTTGCTGCAACCTCCACCTCCTGGGTTCAAGCGATTCTCCTGCCTCAGCCTCCTGAGTGGCTGGGATTACAGGCAGGTGCCACCACGCCTAATTTTTTTTATTTTTAATAGAGACAGGGTTTCACCATGTTGGTCAGGCTGGTCTCGTACTTCTGACCTTGTGATCCACTCACCTTAGCCTCCCAAAGTGCTGGGATTACAGGCGTGATCCACCACACACGGCCCTATTTTTTTTTTTTTTTTTTTTTTTTTTACACAATAGTGTTTTCAGTCAGCAGAATTTTAAAAATTTGATGAATATCTATTTTTTCTTCTATTGTTACTGCTTTCCTGCCCTACTAAACTTTTGCCTATCTCCAAGTTGCAATGATATTTTCCTGTGTTTTCTGTTTTCTTTTCTTTTCTTTTCTTTTTTTTTTTTTTTTTGAGATGGAGTCTCACTCTGTCACCCAAGCTGGAGTGCAGTGGCATGATCTTGGCTCACTGCACCCTCTGCCTCCTGGGTTCAAGTGGTGCTCATGTCTCAGCCTCCTGAGTAGCTGAGATTACAGATGCACGCCACCATGCTCGGCTAATTTTTGTATTTTTAGTAGAGATGGGGTTTCACTATGTTGGCCAGGCTGGTGTCAAACTTTACTGACCTCAAGTAATCTGCCCACCTCAGCTCCCAAAATGTTGGGATTACAGGTGTGAACCACTGTGCCCAGCCCTGTGTTTTCTTACAGAAATTTTATGTTTAGGTCTCTGATCCATTGCAAATTAATTTTTGTGTATAGTGTGAGATAAAGATTAAGGTTCATTTATTTTCCCATCTAGATATCCAATTGTTCTGGCACTATTTGTTGAAAAGACAATTTCCCATTGGATTGCTTTGGTTCATTTGTTGAAAATCAGTTGATAGTGCAAGTGTGGGTCTTTTCAGTGTTCTCTATTTTGTTGATATACTTGTCTTTTTTTTTTTGAGACAGAGTCTCGCTCTGTCGCCCAGGCTGGAGTGCAATGGTGCAATCTCGGCTCACTGCAAGCTCCACCTCCCGGGTTCATGCCATTCTCCTGCCTCAGCCTCTCCCAGTAGCTGGGACTACAGGCGCCCGCCACCATGCCCGGCTAATTTTTTTGTATTTTTAGTAGAGACAGGGTTTCACCGTGGTCTCGATCTCCTGACCTCATGATCCGCCTGCCTCGGCCTCCCAAAGTGCTGGGATTACAAGCGTGAGCCACCGCGCCCGGCCAATATACTTGTCTGTTTATGACAGAATCATGCTGTCTTAATTACAGTAATTTCACATTGTCTTTTTTTTTTTTTTTTTTTTTTTGAGACAAGGTCTTGTTCTGTCACCCAGGCTGGAGTGCACTGGCGCCGTCGGGGCTCACTGCAACCTCCACCTCCGGAGCTCAAGCTATACTCTCACCTCGGTCTCCCCTGAGCAGCTGGGACCACAGGCGTGTGCCACCACACTCAGTTACTTTTTTTTTTTTTGAAATGGAGTCTTGCTCTGTCACCCAGGCTGGAGTGCAGTGGCACGATCTTGGCTCACTGCAACTTCTGCCTCCTGGGCTCAAGTGATTCTTCTGCCTCAGCCTCCCAAATAGCTGGGACTACAGGCATGCGCCACCACGCCTGGCTACGTTTTTGTATTTTTTGTAGAGATGGGGTTTCACTGTGTTGGCCAGGCTGGCCTTGAACTCCTCACCTCAGGTGATCTACCCGCCTCTGCCTCCCAAAGTGCTGGGATTACAGGCATGAGCCACTGCGCCCAGCCAAATTTTTTGTATTTTGGTAGAGATGGGGTTTCACTGTGTTGTTCAGGCTGGTCTCCAACTCCTGAGCTCAAGTGATCTGCTGGCCTTGGCCTCCCAAAGTGCTGGGATTACAGGTGTGAGCTACCATGCCTGGCCTCACATTAAGTCTTGAAATTAGGTAATGTAAATTATCCAACCTTGTTTCTCCAAATTGCTTGGATTTTATAGATCTTTTGCATTTCCATATAAATTTTAAAATCAAGTTTTCTGTTTCTACAACATTCCTGGTAGGAATATGAATAGGATTACATTGACTATACGTATAAATCAATTAGCAAAGAAAGTAAATCTTATTGAATCTGTCAATCCATGAACATTATAAATATGTATATACACATATAGATGGATATTGAACTTTGTTAAATGTTTTCTTTTTCTGCATCCATTTGTATGACTGTATGATTTTTGTCCTTTATCTGTTGATGTGGTAATTACTTTAATTGTTTTTTCAAACATTAAACTAACATTGCATTTCTGGAATAAATCTCATTTAGTCATGATGTGTTATCCTTTTTATATACTGCTAGATTCAATTTGGTACTATTTTGTTGTACATATTTACATCTTTGTTCATGAAGGATATTAGCCTGTAATATTTTTCTTTCCTTCTCTCTTTCTTCCTTTTTTTCTTTTTGTAATTTCTCTGGCTTTGATATTGGGTTATTTTGGCCTCAAGAAATGTTGAATAGTGTCTCTTCTATTTTCTGAGGTTGTATAAGATGTTATTTCTCTAAGTGTTTGACATAATTCACCAGTAAAACTATCTTAGCATAGGTTTTCTTTGTGGGGAGGTTTTTGATAACAAAGTCAATTTCTTTAATAGACAAGGGGCTGTTGAGATTTTCTCTTTCATCTTATCTAAGTCTTCGTAAATGATGTATTTTAAGGAATTTGTCTATTCTAATTTGTCAAACATATTGAGATAAAATTGTTTATAATAGTCTTTTATCCTTTTAAGGTCTGTGGGATCTTAGGTGATATCCTCTTTTATTCCTCACCTGGGTGATGGTCTCTGTTCTTTTTCTTGACCTGTCTAGCTAGAATATTATAAATTGTGTTGACTTTGTCAGTTTCACTGATCTTTTCAAAGAACCAGCTTTTGGCTTTATTAATTTTTTCTGTTGTTTGCCTGATTTCTACTTCATTGATTGCAATTCTTTATCATTTCTTTCCTTTTATTTACTCTGGGTTTACTCTGCTCTTCTTGATTTCTAATTTAATTCTACTGGGGTCAGAGAACATACCCTATATTATTTCAATTCTTTTCTTTTCGTTAAAATTTATTTTATTTCACAATATATTCTATCTTGGTGAACATGCCATGTACACTTGAGAAGAAAATGTATTCTGGCCTTGCTGGATGTAGTGTTCTATAAATGTTGATTAGGTCATGTTGGTTGTTAGTGTTTTTCAAATCATATATGTTTTCATTGATATTGTTAGGTGAGAGAAGAGTGTTGAAATCTCCAATTATGATTGTAATTTTGTCCACTTTTTCCCTTAATTCTGTCAATATGCTTCACATAGTTTGAAACTTACTTGACAAACATACATATTTATGACTGTTGTTTGTTCCTTATGAATTAACCATTTTATTTTTAGATAAATGTCCCCTGTCCCCCTTTATCTCTGATAATATTGTCTTTTTCCCCTTCAGTCTTTTTTTTTTTTTTTTTGAGATGGAGTCTCTCTGTTGCCTAGGCTGGAATGCAGTGGCACAAGCTCGGCTCACTGCAACTTCCGCCTCCCTGGTTCAAGTGATTCTTTTGCCTCAGCCTCCCAAGTACCTGGGACTACAGGCACGTGCCACCAGGGCTGTCTAATTTTTTCTATTTTTAGTAGAGACGTGGTTTCACCATGTTAGCCAGGATGCTCTTGATCTCTTGACCTCGTGATCTGTCTGCCTCAACCTCCCAAAGTGTTGGATTACAGGCGTGAGCTACCACGCTCGGCCCCCCTTCAGTTTTTTTTAATTTTTATTTTTTTTGAGACAGAGTCTTGCTCTGCTGCCCAGGCTAGAGTGCAGTGGCATGATCTTGGCTCACTGCATTCTCCACCTTCTGGGTTTAAGCTATTCTTGTGCTTCAGCCTCCTGAGTAACTGGGATAACAGGCACATGCCACCACCTCCAGGTAATTTTTTGTATTTTCAGTAGAGACAGGGTTTCACCACGTTTGCCAGGCTGCTCCTGAACTCCTGACCTCAAGTGATCCACCCACCTAGGCCTCCCAAAGTCCTGGAATTACAGGCATGAGCCATCATGCCTGTCCTCCCCTTCAGTTTTATTGAGGTGTGATTGACAAACAAAAAATTATTGTCAAGGCCAGTTGTCAAAGAGCTTTCCCCTGTGTTTTCAACTAGGAGTTTTATAGTTTCAGGTCTTATGTTTAAGTTTTTAATCCATTTTGAGTAGATTTTCATGTATGGTTTAATAAGGGTCCAACTTCGTATTTTTTGAATAGGGATATCCAGTTTCCCTAGCACCATTTATTAAAGAAACTATCCTTTCCCTGTTGTATCTTCTTGGTACCTTTGTTGAAGATTTGTTGACCGTATAGGTGTGGGTTTCTTTCTGGGCTTTCTATTCTGTTCCATTGATTTCTATGTCTTGTTTTTATGCCAGTGCCATACTGCTTTGATTACTGTAGTTTTATAATATAATTTGGAATCAGGAAGTGTGATGCCTCCAGCTTTGTTCTTCTTTCTCTAGATTGCTTTAGCTACTTGGGATCTTTTGTTGTACTATTAATATACAAACGTTAGGGTTTTTTTTCTATTTTTTATGGAAAATACCATTGGAATTTTGATAGAGATTGCATTGAATCTGTAGATCACATTGGATTGTATAGATATTTTAACAATATTAATTCTTCCAACCCATGAACACAGGATATCTTTCCATTTATTTGTGTCTTCAATTTTTTAATCAATGTTTTATAGTTTTTCATATTCAGATATTTCACCTCTTTGGTTAAATTTGTTCCTAAAACTATTTTATTACTTTTGATGTTACTGTAAGTGGGATTTTTATCTTCATTGTTTTCATGTAGTTCACTGTTAGTATATAGTAATGCAACTGATTTTTGTGTGTTGTTTTTTTATCCTACAAATTTGCAGAATCATTTATTAGTTCTAGCAGTTCTTTTGTGGAGTCTTTAGGGTTTCATATATATAAGATCATGCTATCTGCAAACAGAGTCAATTTTACTTCCTCTTTTCTCATCTGGATAGCTTTTATTTCTTTTTCTTGCCTGATTGTTCTAACTAGGACTTCATAGTTCTAGTTTTGTTCTATGTTGAATAGCACTATGTTCTAGTTTTGTACTATGTTGAGTAGAAATGGCAAAATTGAGGACCATTGTCTTGTTCCTGATCTTAAAGGAAAAGCTTTTAGCTTTTCATCATTGAGTATGATGTTTAGCTGTGGGCTTGTCATATATGGCCTGTATTATATGAAGGTACTTTCCTTCTATACCTAATTTGTTGAAAGTTTTTATCAAAAAAGGATGTTAAATTTTGTTGAGTATTTTTCCTGCATCTCTTGAGATGATCATATGATTTTTATCCATTATTCTGTTATTGTGGTATATCATATTTATTGATTTGTATATAATGAATAATTTTTGCATCTCAGGGATAAATCCCACCTGATCATGGTGCATAATCTTTTTAATGTGCTACTGAATTTGGTTTACTGAAATTTTGTTGAGGATTTTTGCATTTATGTTCATCAGGGATATTGGCACTACTAACATTTCAAGCCAGATAATTCTTGTTTGTTGGAGGCCTTGTAGAATATTTAGCAGCCTACCTGGCCTACACCACTAAATACCAGTAGTACCTTTCCCTACCTCTAACAACCTAAAATGTCTCCAGCCAGATGTCCCCTAAAGGGCAAAATCATTTTCAGTCAGAACCACTGTTTAGCAGTAACCTGTAAGACAAAAGTATACTGAAAAGTAGAAGTAACTTTATGGATTCCTAGATCAGTGTGTTCTGCTATCACTGTCTTCTAGGCTGCCAGGATTTATGCTTTTAATAGGGTAGTCTAGTACTACCTCGCCATTATGTTCAGAAGTAAATGTGAATTTAAGTTGAATAGTAGTGTTTTAAAATATGTAATCCAAATATTCCTAATTTTTTATTTTATTTTGTTTTTTTTTGTGGACAGCCTTATTCTGTCACCCAGGCTGGAGTGCACTGGCATGATCGTAGCTCACTGCAACCTTAAACTCTTAGGCTCAAGCAGTCCTCCTGCCTCAGCCTCTCAAGTAGCTGAGACTACAGGCCTGTGACACCATGCCAGCTAATTTTTTAGTATTTTGAAGAGACTGGGTCTCACTATGTTGCCCAGGCTGGTCATGAACTCCTGGCCTCAAGCAATCCTCCTGCCTTAGCTTCCCAAAGTGCTGGGATTACAGGCCTGAGCCACCATGCTTGGCCTCCAAATATTAGTTTAAATGAAGCTGCTTTTTCTATTTAAAATTTTAAAGTGATTGGTTTTGAAAAATTTTTAATGTTTTCATCATTATAGGTGATATCTATCATAAGGTATTTTTGAACCTTGTTTTTATTATACTCATAAAAGTAATACATTAAAACAGATAATGGAATATGCTCTTTTTTTCTTCCTGCCAAAACATTATTCTCTAACTAGATTTGTCACCCAGCGTTTAGTGAATTATAAATGTGGGTTCTCAATATTTTCATACACTTTTGGAAGACATGGAGATAGGGAAGGGGGATGGCAATTCAAGTGCATAAAAATAGTTTTTACTTTACATGTTGTGACTCACTTAAGTTTCATAATTATAATAAATGTTAAAGATATTCCATCTTTTTATAGTTTCTGAATCATTTGCTCAGGTATAATAGTTATTTGATATGAATAAATTTGAGAAAATATTATTTAAAATATACTCTGTTACAGAATCTTCCTGCCATTATTTTTTTAAATTAAGTTCATTTTATTTTATTGGTATATAACATTTTACTTATTTAATGGGGTACATGTCATATTTTGTTACATACATAGAATGTGTAATAATCAAGTCAGGGTATTTGGGGTACCCATCTTGAGTATTTATCATTTCTATATGTTGGGAACATTTCAAGTTCTTTTAGCTGCTTTGAAATACATAATACATTGTTGCTAACTATAGTCACCTACTCTGCTATGCCTTCTATCTAACAGTATTTTTGTACCCATTGACCAATCTCTCTTCTATTTCAATAGGTTTTGGGGAACAGGTGGTGTTTGGTTATGTGAATAAGATCTTTAGTGGTGATTTCTGAGATTTTGGTGCACCAGTCACCCAAGCAGTATACACTGTACCCAATGTGTAGTCTTCCTTTTTTTTTTTTGAGACAGAGTTTCACTCTTGTTGCCCAGGCTGGAGTGCAATGCCACAATCTCGGCTCACCTCATCCTCTGCCTCCCGGGTTCAAGCAATTCTCCTGCCTCAGCCTCCCGAGTAACTGGGATTACAGGCATGCGCCACCACAGCTGGCTAATTTCGTTTTTTTAGTAGAGACGGGGTTTCTCCATGTTGGTGAGGCTGGTCTCAAACTCCCGATCTCAGGTGATCCACCCGCCTTGGCCTCCCAAAGTGCTGAGATTACAGGCGTGAGCCACTGCGCCTGGCCCCAATATGTAGTCTTTTATCCCTCACCCCCTATTATTACTGAATGATGCCATTATCATTATATAGATACACAGATTTGCTTGTATATACTATCATTTTTTCCAGATATTTCATAATAATAATATGTGACCTCACTAAAATAGCCCTGAATGGAAAGACAGTCATCATACTAGTAGCATTATAGGAATTAGAAAACAATGTGTGGTTTCATTTTCTGATCATCAAGGATCTGGAAATACTGTTTTTCTGTCATACGAAGAAAGCAAGTATGTTTCTTTGTATCTGTGTAAAATCATCTCACTTATAGTTAAGAATACAAAACCTAACATGTAAGATTTATTTCAGTATGGATCCAGACCAGTTCTGGTAACTTTTTAATATGAGGTTCAGGCTATTCTGCTAAAAAAAAAAAAAACAAAAAACAAACAAACAAAAAAAACAAAAAACTATATATAGCATTTGATACTTAATTGTAGTAAGTACTGTCAATTCTCCTCTCCTCTGTGTCCTGTTTTGTGGCACTTAACTTGACCAATTTATATAAAAAGAAGACTTTCTTCTGAAAGTAGGGAGTATCTCAGTTTTACAAATAAGCAAACAAACATCTGGAATTAAAATAACTTGCTTAAGGTTGTGCAGTTTGTAGCAGCAAACCTAGGTCTTTTGACTCCAAAGTCTAAGTTTTTTTTCCTTCTTATCAATGCGAGAGTACCAAGTCTATTATTACCTATCATTTTGTCGAGAAAATTAGTATGATTAGAAGGGTAAGCTATGTGGGAAAGGGATGGATGTAAAAAGTTACTTGTCGACAGTATAGGGATTGAGTTGAAAGAATAATTAGATCCGTTTTCTAATTAATAAATGGTAAAAAAAAAATGTGATAGGAAAAAACTTAATGTGTGAGAGTTTCCAGCCTTCTGCTCTTCGTCTATGTGCTAATGATAGTTCTACCTTTACTAATTCAATTTTTTCCTTTTCTCCTGTCTCCAACAAGGGCTCAGCATTTGTCAGACTAGATCTTTGGGGATTTGTAATATAGACTTGACTTGAGAGAGAGGGGTGAGGTGGAAGGAATATGAAAGTGGCTGCTACAGGATAACAGGATAACCTAATTATCTTGTTTTGTTTTGTTTTCTTTTTTTTTTTTGGAAACGGAATCTCCCTCTATTGCCCAGGTTGGAGTGCAGTGGCGCCATCTCAGCTCACTGCAGCCTCCACCTCCTGAGTTCAAGCGATTCTCTTGCCTCAGCCTCCAGAGTAGCTGGGACTACAGGTGCGTGCCACCATGCCCAGCTGTTTTTTTTTTTATTTTTAGTAGATACAGGGTTTCACCATATTGGCCAGGGTGGTCTTGAACTCCTGACCTCGTGATCCACCTGCCTCAGCTTCCCAAAGGCTGGGATTCCAGGCGTGAGCCACCATGCCTGGCCTTGTTTTGTGTTTTCTACTTCATATTCTGTCATGGTTGCATTAAAAAAAATTTTAGTAGAGATCTTCAAATCTTACAGTGAATGCTGATACCTCCTAATTGTAGCAGCATTAGAAAATGTCTTATGATAATTGTTGAACTTGGATACATGAAATTTAATATGTTATTCTCTTTTGTGCATATTTGATACTTTCCATAATAAAATGATTTTTGGGATTTTTAAAAAAGAAAATATTTTAGTGAACATACTTGATTGCTAGTTTCTTTCTTTATTCCTGGAATATCAGAACTATATCTCGTATATTACTATTGTGTATTTCAGGGTGCCTAACATAATACTCATTCACTAAATAAATATCTGAGTTGAATTGAATATAATATTTAGGTGCCTAATTTTAAATGTAAGTTATACTTAAGTAGCAGTTAGTATATAAAGTGAAAAATGTGCTTTTTGGTGAATTCTATAAAGGTGAGAAAATGTTCTGGAATTAGATAACGGTGGCAGTTGTGCAACTCTGTGACTATACTAAAAACCATTGAATTGTATACTTTAAAAAAGTAAGCTGTGTAGTATGTGAATGACATATCAATTTTTAAAAAGGCAATGTAAAAAAATACAAAGATAAGTCATAAACTGGGAGAAGATACTTATAATACAAATAACTCATAAAAGAACTCTCACAAATGGATAAGGAAAAGACAGCCCTATAGATAAGCAGACAAATAAAACCAATGGACATTTCACAAAGAGAAAACATGAATAGGCAAGAAACATTTTAAAAGGTGCTTAACCTCATTTGAGATAAAGAGATGCAAATTATAACCTTGATGAAATAAGCATTTACACATACCAGACTTACAGAAATTAAATAATTGGATCATCCCAAGTAGACAAAATGTAAAGGAACATGAACCTCAATATACTGCTAGTAAGATTCTTTAACTGGTACAACCACTTTGGAAAGATGTTTTGGTATTACCTGGTAAAACTGAAGATGCAAATGCCCTTTGATCAAGCAGTTCTACTGCTAGCAGTGCGTATGTGTCTTTATATGTGTATGTAATCTGTCGTTTCCCTATTGATTGTTAATATCATATTTATCAAGTTATCATATTTTCATGGGTCTATTTCTAGGCTCTCTAGTATGTTAAATTGGTGATTTGTTTATCCATGCAGCAATTTTATGCTGGCTTAATTACTATAATTTTAAAATAAGTTTTAATGCCTAGTAGGGTCATCTTCTTTCAGAATGTTCTTCAGGGATGTTTGGCTGTTTCTGGTCCTTTGCTCTTCCATATAACCCTTAGGATCAATTTGTCAAGTCTTATGTCTTGTTGGGATTGTTACTGAAATTATATTGAATTACTTTGAATTGGTAGGTCATTTTGAAAATAATTTTCCAGAATGTATTTCTCCATTTATTTAGGTCTGTCTTAATGTCTTTAATTTAATTTTACAATTTTCTTTATAAACTTCTCATAGTCTTTTGTTATATTTCTTCCTGTGTATTTATGTGTATGTGTGTCTGTGTGTTTGTGAGACAGAGAGGAAAGGAGGAAAGGGGGAGTGGAGGGAGGAGAGAGAAAAAGAATATCAAATTAAACATCAACTAAAAACACAGCTTTATTGAGGTACAATTTACATACTATAAAATTTACTCATTTTATGTGTACAGTTCAGTGGTTTTTAGTAAATCTTCAGAGTTGTGCAATGATCACTACAATCTAATTTTAGAACATTTCTGTCACCCTAAAAAGAAAGCTTGTGCCAGTCACTCTTGGCACACTTGTTGGCAGTCACTCCTTGTTCCCATCGCTAGCCTGAGGAAACCACCATGTAGTTAAAAAAAAAAACTTATTTTAAGCCTTTTTAGTACGAACACATAAAAATACACAAAGTTGACAAAATATAACAATGACTCTCAAACAACCAATAAGGACAATCTTCTAACTTCTCACCTGGATTGTTTTAAAACAAGTCTCATTTCTTCCATAAGTATGTCAGTGTGTGTCTCCAAGGTATGATGATTTCTTCTTAAATTGAAGTATAATTTTATTTTCATTATCACACCTAAAAAGATTAACAATTTTTTTTTAAGAGATAAGGACTTGCTCTGTCACTCAGGCTGTAAGTGCAGTGGTGAGATCATAGCTTACTGCAGCCTTGAATTTCTGGGCTCAAGCCTGCTTCAGCTTCCTGAGTAGCTAGAACTACAGGTGCGAACTACCACATCTAGCTAATTAAAAAAAATTTTTTTTAGGCCGGGCGCGGTGGCTCATGCTTGTAATCCCAGCACTTTGGGAGGCCGAGGCGGGCGGATCACAAGGTCAGGAGATCGAGACCACGGTGAAACCCCGTCTCTACTAAAAATACAAAAAAATTAGCCGGGCGTGGTGGCGGGCGCCTGTAGTCCCAGCTACTCGGAGAGGCTGAGGCAGGAGAATGGCGTGAACCCGGGAGGCGGAGCTTGCAGTGAGCCGAGATTGCGCCACTGCACTCCAGCCTGGGTGACAGAGCGAGACTCCGTCTCACAAAAAAAAAAAAAAAAAAAAAAAAAAAAATTTTTTAATGGAGAAGGGTCTTACTGTATTGGCTAGGCTGGTCTTGAACTCCTGGCCTCAAGTGATCCTCCCACCTTAGCCTCCCAAAGTGTTGGGATTACAAGTGTGAGCCACTGTACCTGGCCAAATTAACAACAATTTTTTTTTGAGATAGGGTCTTACTCTGTTGCCCAGGCGGGAGTGCAGTGGCGCAGCTTAACTGCAGCCTTACCTCCCAGACTCAATCCTCCCACTTCAGCCTCCCAAGGTAGCTAAGACTATAGACATGCTCCACAAGGCTGGGCTAATTTTTGTTTATTTTTTTTGCCCAGGGTCTTACTATGTTTCCCAGACTGGTCTCAAACTCCTGGGCTCAAGCAGCCCTCTGGCTCGGCCTTCCAAAGTGCTGGGATTACAGGCGTGAGCCACTGTGCCCAGCCCCCCTCATTTTTTTTCATTTTCACTTATCTGTTGAAGAAACCAGATCATTTGTTGGTAGGCTTTCTTACATTCTGGACTTGGCTAATTGCATTCTTGTGATATCATGTAATATGCTTTTGTATCATATCTTCTGTAAAAAGGTAATTAGTTCTAGAGCAGCACATGCTGTGCAGTTAGAAATACAAATTACAAATGCAATACACATAATTTAAAATTTCCTGGTAGCTGCATTAACAAAAGTAAAAAGAAAAAGGTGAAATTATCTTAATGACACATTTTATTCATACCAGATATTAAAAATATTATTTCACCAGGTAATATACATAATTATTAGTAAGATATTTTACAGTCTTTTTTTGTACCTATTTTACATTTACAACATATCTCAATTCAAAGTAGCTACATTTCAGGTGCTCAGTAGCTATGTGTGGCTGCCATATTGGATAGCACAGATCTAGAGGTCTGATTTTAGGTTTTTTTGTCAAGAATAATTCATATGTGGTGCTGTGTACTTTTTTTTTTTTTTTTTTTCTGAGACGGAGTCTCACTCTGTCACCAGGCTGGAGTGCAGTGGTGTGATCTCAGCTCACTAGGTTCAAGCGATTCTCCTGCCTCAGCCTCCCGAGTAGCTGGGATTATAGGCACGCACCACCACGCCCAACTAATTTTTGTATTTTTAGTAGAGACAGGATTTCACCATGTTGGTCAGGATGGTCTCAATCTCCTGACCTTGTGATCCACCCGCCTCAGCCTCCCATAGTGCTGGGATTACAGGCTGAGCCACCGCGCCGGCCAGTGTGTAATTTATATTGCATTTCAACAGGAAGCAAATAATATATATATATTTTTTGTGATGTTAAGATTGGTCCAAAAGTTCAAGTGCCGTCAGCCAAATCATTCAGTACCTGCTGCCCCAGCCTTTCACCTTATGGTTTTAGCTGCCTGATGGTCTTTGCCTAGATTTATATTTCATTAATGATTCACAATAGTGACTGTGTAATTCTTTCATTTCTTCTGCTTCTAATAGTTGAACTGTTCTATAAAGAAAAATTTTCTCTCATCAATTGTTCTTCTACTGAAGTATTTTCTGTCATAGTTATTCTTTTTATTATGAATTGTTATGGCCCACTATATGGTCGGTTTTCTATTCTTTTCTTTTTTTTGAGACAGAGCCTTACTCTCTCACCCAGGCTGGAGTACAGTGGCACAATCTTGGCTCCCTGCAACTTCCACCTCCCGGATTGAAGCGATTCTCCTGCTTCAGCCTCCCAAGTAGCTGGGATTACAGGCACACGCCACTATGCCTGGAAAATTTTTGTATTTTTGGTAGAGACGGGGTTTCGCCATGTTGACCAGGCTGGTCTCAAATTCCTGACCTCAAGTGATCCACCCGCCTTGGCGTCCCAAAATGCTGGGATTACAGGTGTGAGTCACCTCACCCAGCCTTGTTTTGTGAATTTGGATAGTGCATTTTTATGTTCATCGGTACTTTACCTCAAGATGATTTTCATATTTTAGCTAGCATTTTTAGGTGACATGTTAAAAGGTATTCAGGGTAAATTAGTGTTCTATTTACCTGGAATGGACGGTGTTAAATATTAATATTTTTATTTAATTCATTAGGGAAAAATGGGTGAACTAATATATCTGTAATACCATAAAATAAGACCCTACCTTTTAACGCAGAAAATTTGGAATTTATCCTTTGCACTGTTGCCTCAAAAGTGACAATCTTCTTGGCAACCAAATTGCATTACATCTTCAAAATCTGTTATTAATTTGTATGCATTGTGCAATCTGAACAGAAGTGGTAGAAAAAAATTGAGACTTTTTTCTTTTGTATTGTTAACTGTTATGTTAAACTGTAGACATCTATGTGACTGTGAAGTATCCTTTTACCTGTCTCAATAAAATGTTACTAATTATTGTTTAACAGGTACAAAGGGAATTAATTTGTGCTGTTTTTCTTTTTTCTTTTTTTTTTTTGAGACAGAGTCTCACTCAGTCACCAGGCCGGAATATGGTGGTGCGATCTCAGCCCTCTGCAACCTCTACCTCCCGGGGTTAAGCAATTCCCCTGCCTCAGCCTCCCGAGTAGCTGGGACTACAGGCGCACACCACCATGCTCAGCTAATTTTTGTATTTTTAGTAGAGACGGGATTTCACCATGTTGACCAGGATGGTCTCGATCTCTTGACTTCGTGATCCGTCCACCTCGGCCTCCCAAAGTGCTGGGATTACAGGTGTGAGACACTGCTCCCGGCCAATTTGTGCTGTTTTGCTAATGGTAATTTTGTGTTTGCAGTTCATATCCTTAGCTAGAAAAGAAAAAAAAAATAAGACCTTGCTCATTAAATCCTGAAAGATAAGGAACTAAAAATAAACACAGGACAGATGTCTCAGAATTCCATTTTTTTTTAAAATTCTCTAATAAGAATAGGGATTTCTAATTAGCCGGGTGTGGTGGCAGGCACCTGTAGTCCCAGCTACTCAGGAGGCTGAGGCAGGAGAATGGCATGAACCCAGGAGGCGGAGCTTGTAGTGAGCCCAGATGGCGCCACTGAACTCCCACCTGGGCGACAGAGCAAGACTGTGTCTAAAAAAAAAGAATAGGGATTTCTAATATAGTCTGTTCAACAACTGTATAATAGAATCCATAGCAGAAGATATATTTGATAGTAGTTCTGTCATAAGAAAATGGTAGGAGATTGAAGTCGTTGCACATCATTTTAGTCCAAATGTCATCTGATCACCTGAGGTGCCTAGAAGTATTTACTTTCTTACATTGTTTGAGGGATATATTTTTGTTTTAACCATGAATATCACACACTGTTTTATTTATTTATTTTTTTGAGAGGGAGTCCTGCTGTGTCACCCATGCTGGGGCATGATCTCGGTTCACTGCAACCTCCTCCTCCTGGGTTCAAGCAATTCTCCTGTCTCAGCCTCCTGAGTAGCTGGGATTACAGACACACACCACCATGCCCAGCTAATTTTTTGTTTGTTTGTTTCTTAGTAGAGATCAGGTTTCACCATGTTGGCCAGGCTGGTCTTGAACTCCTGACCTCAAGTGATCCACCTGCCTCAGCCTCCCAAAGTGCTGGGATTACAGGCATGAGCCACTGGGCCCAGCCACACACTTTTATTTGGTAGATTTTCTCAAGTCTTTTCAGAAGCAAGTGAAATACAAATCATGAAAAATGAAAAAGAATATCCTTCTTCCTCCCTTCAATCTCTGTGGCTCAGTCTTAAGGCCCAAACAGTGATACATGTTTGTTTTATGGCAGTAGTCATAATAATTTGTGATGTGGCAGTGAGAGATGAGGGAAATATTTTGAATCACTGCCTACAAGATATGATGTTCATTATTGTTCTCAAGCTATTTCATATGTTTATTCTTTCTTCCCTGAAGAAAACCCAAGATCTTTTATGGCAGATACTGTCTTCTACTTTTATGTATCTCTATCCTCTTTTTGTCAGACTTAAGGCCCATGTAAATTTCCAGCTTGTTTAAAACATTTTTGCCTTGGCTACCTTGTACAATGGGATCTTTTTAGTCTCTTTCTCATGAAAACCTCACACCTTGGAATTTCTCTTACTATTCATAGAAAAATTATGCACATGGTGGAGAAAAGCTCAATCTAACTTGACTTCATAGGACTTCCATATTTAGGGAAAGACCCTAAGATGTCTTTCTGGACGATTTGCTTTTTGATATATCCAGATTGCTCCTTATCCCAATGAAAACAGATAAAGGAGGTTGTACTGTAATTAGCTAATTCTGTAATTCTTGCCAAGATAGTAGGGGTTGTTCATTGTGAACACATTCTGCCACAACAGCTGAGTTAGAACATTGTGTTTATTTGTGAGAGAATTTGAGTATGAACAATTTGGTTTAAAGATTAAATGGGGGAATAAATTATATTGATAAAACTGATGAAATATTTTATTAAAGTTACTAAGTTATACAGAGGAGTTTACATTTAAAGCATTAAATATACTGAACATTGTAGAAATTGAAAATTCTGTCTGTATTTCATTTGGAAGAGTTTCTGGCTTTCCTCTTGCCTTTTTGAGAAGTAGACAGATGTACTGGAGGCAACCTAGCTTGGTGTGATGAGCAACAGATTGGAACACAGAGCAGCACTAGGTGTACAGTGTCAGGAAGTCCAACTCAGTGGGTGTTTGTTATGCACAAGGAACTTTGACAGGCATTATTGTGGGAGAGGGTGGTTGAGGTGGATATAAGCATTAATAAGAAATAGTCCCCTAAATAATGTAAAATAATAATGTAATGGAAATGGAATTAGATAAGTAAATAATAGAAAATAGAATGAAACATGTTAAACAGAATTTCCAATAACATGCTAAAGAAGAACACAGGAAAAAGCAGTGAATATTGATTAGGGAATCAGACAAGATGTCATTAAGAATATGGCTTTTAAGTTGATTCTAGAAAAAGAGTAGTATTTTGTTAGAGGGAAGATGGGAATAGGAGTGTGAAGATCTCTTTTTGGAGGAACTGGTAAATATGGAGGTATGCATTGCCAAGACACCAATTTTATTGAAGGGTAAAGGAGAACATAAGGTCAAACTATCTGTGTTTAATATTTACTCTGTAATAATTAACATTTCTGTAATATTTTTATGTACACATTTGACACTTCTAACAACAGCTAAGGGAGCTATGTATTACTACCCCCAATATATACATGGTCCTGTGTAATTTAATGGAAGGCTGTGGATTTGAAGGCTAACTTTGTCACTTAAAAGCTATATGACCTTGAGTATTATTTGATATTACTGAATCTCAGTTTTCTCATCTACCAGATGCAGATAATACCTTTTCAGTAAATCATTTCAGGGCTGCTGCATAGACTGTACAGTGCATTATTCCAGGGGTGGTGTTCACACAGACCAGGGGTTGACAATGTTTTTTTCTGTAAAGAGCCAGATAGAAAATATTTTAGGCTTTGCTGGCCATAAACCATAAGAAAGCTGTCACACCAACTCAACCTTGCTGTTATGGCACAAAAACAGCCATAGGCAATATGTAAACAAATGGGTATGGCTGTATTCTAATAAAACTTCATTTGTAAAAATAGATTCTGGGCCAGATTTGGCCCACAGTTTGAAATTTGCTGACTACATAGACCAGGATGTGAATGGTGAACCCATTAGTTGTGCAATTCTGTGATACAGGTTGTTTTAAGGAATAAATTACTTATAGCACAGAAATATTTCTAGCTTAGTACATGTGAATCCTCAATGATAAAAGTCTATATACTTCTCTTTCTTTCCTTTTTAAAGTTATTGCCATTGAATTCTTGGGTAAACTACTTAAACTTTTGCCCCCTATTTACTTCAGAATTCTCAGTAGGGAAATAAAAACTATCTTTTACCAGATTAACTGTAATTAGGTAGGTGTATGAGTTAGAGTGATAATAGGTGAATGTTGTTTTGAATTCCTTAAAGTCAATGTTAACTAGAAATTATAAGACATTGTTATAGCTGAATGCCATTGTATTAGCAATCTTAACTACAACATAACAGGGAACTTGAAGCCTAAACTGATGGCACTATTTGGTGTCTTACGTGATTTGCTACTATTTGTAAACTAAAATTTTTACCTGGAGAATATTTATTGTTTTGGATTTCAGCATAATTAGCATATGGTCCTGATTTTGGTACCCACGACATAGTTTTTGTCAGACTGTCATTGCATCATTCTTGAAATATAGCTAATAATTGAAAAGAAAAAGTATGCATTCTTTTAGAGATACCTAGAAAGAGTGGGGAGGATGTGAACTTTCTTTTGCTCTTATTATAGCTCTGTTAATGCTGTTCCTTTCAAAGAATATTTTCTAAGGTGTTTTTTCCCTCGGTGCTTTGAAAAGTTTTCATATCAGATTATGTAAATCAAACGTTGATTATGTACTAGAGCTGATTTTGACATTGCTTTTGAGTCTTAGTTTAGGAATAACAAACTAATTGCAAGTTTTAGGATATTATATGCTAATCATTATTGTGAGAAGATTATGATGTTGAACTGCCATACGTAATTCTGTTTTCCTACTCTCAATGATAAGAGAAATTTTTTTATAGTTGTCATTTTAACTGTGGAATAAAGGGTTTCCTATTTTCATATTTGAAAATATTTCCTTCCCCTCACTCCATATAGAAATATCATGTACATTCTACCTGCATTATGATAAAAAATATTGATAAAATAAAAATATCGATACAATAAAAAATTTTAATCATAATGCAGGTAGAATCTGTATAATATTTCTTTCTGTCTTTGTTTTTTTTTTTTTGGAGTCAGAGTCTCGCTCTGTTGCCCAGGTGGAGTGCAGTAGCGTGATCTCAGTTCACTGCAACCTCTGCCTCCCGGGTTCAAGCAGTTCTCCTGCCTCAGCCTCCTGAGTAGCTGGGACTACAGGTGCATGCCACCAAGCCCAGCTAATTTTTGTATTTTTAGTAGAGATGGGGTTTTACCATATTGGCCAGGCTGGTCTCAAACTCCTGACCTTGTGATCTGCCTGCCTTGGCCTCCGAAAGTGCTGGGATTACAGGCATGAGCCACCATGCCCAGCCTGTATATAATATTTCTATATAGAGTAAAGAGAAGGAAATACTTTCAAATATGAAAACATAAAATATATGTAACATAAGATTTATTATTATAATCATTTTTGAGTATACAATTCAGTGACATTAGGTACACTCACAATGTTGTGTAGTCATCACCACCATCCATCTCCAAAACTTTTTCATCAGCCCAAATCAGACTTCATACCCATTAAACTAACTTTCCATTTCCTCCTTCCCCCATCCCCTGCCATCCCCTAGTAACCTCTATTCTACTTTTCATGTCTATGAATTTGTCTATTTTGGTCTAGGTACTGCATGTAAGTGTAACCATAGAATATTTGTCCTTGTGTGTCTGTCTTATTTCACATAGCATAATGTTTTCAAGGTTCATGCATGTTGTAGCATGTATCAGAATATATATATATTTTTTTTTTCTTTTGAGACAGAGTCTTACTCTGTCAGCCAGGTTGGAGTGCAGTGGCGCGATCTCAGCTCACCGCATCCTCCACCTCCCAGGCCCAAGTGATACTCCCACCTCAGCCTCCTGAGTAGCTGGGCCTGTGGCGCATGACCACCACGCCTGGCTAATTTTTTTGTATTTTTGGTAGAGAGAGGATTTTGCCATGTTGCCCAGGCTGGGCTGGAACTCCTGAGCGGAAGCCATCTGCTTGCCTTGGCCTCCCGAAGTGCTGGGATTATAGGTGCAAGCCACCATGCCCAGCCTCAGAATCTCATTTTTAAATTACTGAATAATTTCAATTGTATGTCTATACCACATTTGATTTATCCATTTATCTGTCGAAGGACACTTGGACATTTTCACCTTTTTGACTATTGTGAATAATGCTGCTGTAGAAATTGGTATACAAAGTATCCGTTGAGTCCCTGCTTACAGTTCTTTTGGGTATATGCCTAGGAGTGGAATTGCTGGATCATATGGTAATTCTATGTCTAATCTTTTGAGGAACCACCAAACTTTTTCACAGTGGCATGCATTGTGCTTTAACAGATAGTTTGGGAAGAGTTTTTATTACCTTATATTTAAAATGTTTACTGTTTCATTTTAAAATAAGAAAATGTTTTGGAATTTCATAAATTATTATCATTTGGGGGTAATAACAATTCTATATTTGCCTTTTCAGTACTTTTTAATTTTTCCAAATTTGAAATATTAAATACTAATTTCTTTGACATACATTCACTGAGAAGTTAAAAAGATCCTTGCATTCAGCAAGTGAAACATGCTGTAAATAAATCATGTTACTTCTCTATTAATAGTTAACACTTGGGATTCCCAAGCATTCTGAAACTTGTATGATAACAAAACACTAGATTTTCCTCGTGTCCTAGAAAATGCTTGCATTTCTCAAAAAGAATACACTCTAGTTTTTTTTTTTTTGAGACGGAGTCTCGCTCTGTCGCCCAGGCTGGAGTGTAGTGGCACGATCTCGGCTCACTGCAAGCTCCGCTTCCTGGGTTCACGCCATTCTCCTGCCTCAGCCTCCCGAGTAGCTGGGACTACAGGCGCCCGCCAACACACCCGGCTACTTTTTTATATTTTTAGTAGAGACGGGGTTTCACCGTGTTAGCCAGGAATCTCCTGACCTTGTGATCCGCCGGTCTCGGCCTCCCAAAGTGCTGGGATTACAGGCGTGAGCCACCGCGCCTGGCCAGCTTTGTATTTTTCTAATTATCTGGAGAGGAGATAGGAGTTTACTAGAAAAAGAAGAAAGTTTTTTCATTTCAATATGAAGATTCCTACATTCAAGCCCCTTTTCCAATAGGCGCCACTCAGAGATCAGAATAATGACACATTCTTTGGTATAGATACACTCTGGGTGTTTAAGTTAGCTTACAGCAGGGCAGGAACTTGCCCGATATAATAGAAAGAATTCCTTTCATTGAGAAGCAGATGTTGGTTAGCAAGGACCTTGGAAAACTAGTGGAAGAGATGGAAATAGAGTAATAACTGAAGTCTTCTTTAACAATGAAGAAACTTATTTTGAGACTCCAGGGGGTTGGAGAAAGGGTTTTCCTGGGCTTTACAACTCCATTGTTATTTGCTAAAGGCTGGGAGGGGAGTGGGCTGAAAGTATGAAAACTGTCCTTTCCCAAATTTCTCCCCCATCTTGTCTAAAATGACCAATTATTCAACGCTTATGCTCCTTTTAGTATAAACTAGTTTAATCACCTAGCTTTTCTAATAACTAACTGAGCTATATCAAGGTAATGAGATTTTGAAAGGCAATCAAGGAAAAAGCAAGAGATCGTTTTAAAGCATAAGTTGTTGATGAACACAAAGCTTTCAGTGGGAGTTGGCAGCTTCAGGAAGGAATCTGGCAGGAAGAAGACCAAGATAGCCCAGATAGTGATGAGGATTACTAAAACAAGAGATGAAAAGAAGAATGTAGTAAAGGAGTTGAGCAAGTAACAACAGCAAAAAAAGTGAAAAGAGACCAAAGAAAAGGAGGCACTGAAGCATAGCATTGAATGAAATAAGTATGCGACTGGGAGCAAGCATTATAAAATATGAGCAGCAGTGTGGGTTGTTTACTTAGAAGTAAAGTTGCTAAATCTGAGTTTTTTTTGTTTTTTTTTGTTTTTTTTTTTTGACGAGTCCCAAGTATCTTTCTCCAAAACAAGGGGGAATACAAGCCGACTTCTGATTCTGTTATGGGTTGAGCTGATAATTATGGTTAGAACAACCTCTAGGTGTTTGCTGTATTGTTAGCTAGTAGGAAGAATGTTGGAAGATTGGAGCCAGTTTCTATTGCCCATCTTTTCTGGTCTTATACTAGGATTAAGTGTTTACTAAAAATAGAATGGGGTAACATTGCCAAAGGTGTAGCCCATAGGCATTTGTAAACTTGCTCTTTTATTAAGATAATTCATGTTTTAAACACTGGTTGGCCATGAATTGAAAATGTAAAGATTAGGATTTAATAGGTAGTTCTTTTCTGGAATAGATGATATGCTTTTTTTCTGTGGGGAAATTCTAATTACAACAAGCATAGGTTTAAGCCTCTGGCTGATAATTAAAGTTATGCTATCAGTCAGGTCTACCATACTGCCAATACTTGCTGTTGGAGAGCGAATAGATTGTAATAGATTCTGTTGTTCAGGGTCTGTGACAACTGAAGGCTGCCAAAGTCAGTTGTCCCATTCTCTCCTCTTTGTCATATGTAAGTGAGGCAGCAAAGTATTGTGAAAAAAATATGTCAAGAGAGCTGACTTATATGATGATTATTGCTCTTCTTGTTTGACCTGGGGCAAGCCCTTCTGAGCATAATTTTTTTTTAATTTTCAAAATGAAAATAATACCTATTTTATCCAAGTGGAAGCATTATTGTAGGGTCAGACATTATAGTGTATGTGAGCACTTTTTAAACTATAAAGACAACATATAAAAATGAGATTTTCATTTCTATCACCTAAGAATTGTTTCTAGTTTAAGAGGGGCTGAAATGGTCATATTTCTGTCATGTAGGCGTTTCTCATAAAGTTTTCAAGGAATGGAATGGGCAGGAAAGGAACTATGAAAGTAATGGGAAAAGAATCATGTGGGTATTTGCATGAAAGACAGACTTACTTGAAATTCTAGGCACAGGAATGGTTTCTCAGGATAGTGATTACGCTATTCGCTGAAAGATTTAAGTGAAAGGGCAAAGACCTTATTTATGATTAGATATGTTTTATATCAAAATATAACAGTAATGAATGTAGGAGAATGGATCTTATGCATCTATAGTTACTCTTTGAAAATAACATTGCTGGCTGCTATCTGAATCACCTGTTGTTTAGTTATTTTTTTTCCTTAGGAAATTGTGTTTTGTATATTTTTAAATTATTGTGAAATGTCTGCAAAATTAATCTGCACCACAGGAAAGATAAAAAATAAAAAAAAATCTGCAAAATTAAGCATTGATTAGATTAAATATGGATGAGGTGCGGAATTTAAATTTATTTATTTATTTATTTATTTTATTATTATTTTTTTTGAGACGGAGTCTCGCTCTGTTGCCCACACTGGAGTGCAGTGGCTCGATATCAGCTCACTGCAAGCTCCGCCTCCCAGGTTCACATCATTCTCCTGCCTCAGCCTCCCGAGTAGCTGGGACTACAGGCGCCCGTCACCACGCCCGGCTAATTTTTTGTATTTTTAGTAGAGACGGGGTTTCACCATGGTAACCAGGTTGGTCTCAATCTCCTGACCTCGTGATCCACCTGCCTCAACCTCCCAAAGTGCTGGAATTATAGGCGTGAGCCACCGCACCTGGCCTGCAAAATTTAAATTTAATACAAATTTAATGGACTATCCCCAAATATATGGATGTATAGAATATTATATATGTTTTTAAAATATGAGTTAGAGAAAGGGTTGGAGAAAGGGTTTGAAAGGAGATGAGCACAAAGATAGATATCTCCAATTCAAGGTAGAAAATGTACGTAACAATTATCAGTCAATACATTTATTTATATATAATTTAAAACATTTTTCTATGTGAAAAAATCTGTAGGTTGTCCTAAATATAGCAGTCTTAATCTAAATAATCTATTGAACCAATACTTTCTGAGACTCTACATGGGCACAGATCCTATCCGAGAAGCTGCTAATCAACTGCTACATTGCTGCAGAATAAACCTTTTATTTTTATAATTTTGTGTACTCAAAAGCTTATATCAGTGAAGATAGGTATTTCTTCAGTCTAATTACAATTTTTTTTTTTTTTTTTTTGAGACGGAGTCTTGCTCTGTCGCCCAGGCTGGAGTGCAGTGGCGCAATCTCGGCTCACTGCAAGCTCCGCCTCCCAGGTTCACGCCATTCTCCTGCCTCAGCCTCTCTGAGTAGCTGGGACTACAGGCACCCGCCACCACGCCTGGCTAATTTTTTTTGTATTTTTAGTAGAGACGGGGTTTCACCGTGGTCTCGATGTCCTGACCTCGTGATCCGCCCGCCTCGGCCTCCCAAAGTGCTGGGATTACAAGCGTGAGCCACCGTGCCCCTAGAACAAAAACACTTTTAAAAAGGGAAAATTCAGGTGTAAAAGCTTTATTCTACTTTTTTAAGGATTAGGTTGTTTAGTATATAATAAATTTTTTTTCCTGGAGACAAGAGTGTCGCTCTGTCGCCCAGGCTGGAGTGCAGTGGCGCAATCTCGGCTCACTGCAAGCTCCGCCTCCCGGGTTACTCCGTTCTCCTGCCTCAGGCTCCCAAGTAGCTGGGACTATAGGCGCCCGTCACCACGCCCGGCTAATTTGTTGTTGTTGTTGTTGTTGTTGTTGTTGTTGTACAGAGTTTCACCATGTTAGCCAGGATGGTCTCGATCTCCTGACTTCGTGATCCGCCCGCCTCAGCCTCCCAAAGAGCTGGGATTACAGGCGTGAGCCACCACGCCTGGCCTGCTTCTTTGTGTTTTATCTTGCATTGTGTTACTGTGGAGAGAAGCAATTGATTTAAAATATCTGGCTGATGCAAAGGCCTAAGAATGACACAATGGATTTTGGAAACTTGGGGGGAGGAGTGGGAGTGGGGCGAGGGATAAAAGACTACAAATACGGTGCAGTGTATACTGCTCGGGTGATGAGTGCATCAAAGTCTCCCAAATCACCGCTAAAGAACTTACTCATGTAACCAAATACCACCTGTACCTTAATAACTTACAGAAAACTAAAATAAAAAAAAGAAAGGCTTGAACTGTTGATTCTCTCACACACACACACACACACACACACAAATAAATAGAATGAAATATCTGGCTGAGTGCAGTGGCTCATGCCTGTAATCCCAGCACTTTCGAAGGCTGAGACGGGAGGATCCTTTGAGCCCAGGAGTTTGAGAGCAGCCTGGGCAATATTAGTGAGACTGTCTCTACAAAAAATTAAAAACAAACAAAAACTTCTGAATAAAATATCTAAGTGTTTTTTCAGTTCAGAAAAAACAGTTTAGAAAGCTTTGTGTTAACATTGCTATTTTTTTTTTTTTCAGGAAACAAATGAAAGCGTGTTTTTTTTATTCTCTGTTGTTTTTTGTTGTTGTTGTTTGGAAACAAGAGTCTCACTTTGTTGCCCCAGCTGTGGTGCGATCTCGGCTCACTGCAACCTTTGCCTCTTGGGTTCAAGCCCAGCCTCAGTCTGATTCTCTAGCCTCAGCCTCCCAAATAGCTGGGATTACAGGCACCCACCACCATGCTCAGTTAATTTTTGTATTTTTAGTAGAGATGCGGTTTCACCATGTTGGCCAGGCTGGTCTCAAACTCCTGACCTCAAGTGATCCACCCACCATGGCCTCCTAAATTGATGGGATTACAGGCATGAGCCACCACACCCAGCCCCATTCTCTACCTTATTCTATATAGTTTACTACATTTTAATGTTTTTAGATATAAATGTAGAAATTATAGTTTTAGTTTTAATGGTTCCTGACAATTTTCTTAAGTTTATTCAGAGCAAATGAAAACTGCTTTTAGGCCAGGCATGGTGGCTTATGCCTGTAATCCTAGCACTTTGGGAGGCTGAGTGAGGCGGATCACCTGAGGTCCGAAGTTTGAGACCAGCCCAGCCAACATGGCGAAACCCCATCTTTACTAAAATACAAAAATTAGCTGGATGTGGTGGTGGGCAGTGGGCACCTGTAATCCCAGCTACTTGGGAGGCTGAGGCAGGGAGAATTGCTTGAACCAAGGAGGCAGAGGTTGCAGTGAGCCGAGATGGCACCACTGCACTCCAGCCTGGCAGCCTGGGCAACAGAGACAGACTCTATCTCAAAAAAAAAAAAAAGAAAAGAAAGAAAACTGCTTTGATGTTTTATATTATGAAAGAAATTTAGCTGGACAGATCCAGCTGTTGCATTTATAAATAGCTACAGATATCTGCAGCAATAAAGGGTTTATTCAGGTTGTTATGGCAACTAAAATTCAGCAGAACTTCAAAGATAAACTATATTGAAGCAAGAGGTATATTAACTGTACATTTAGTCAAATTACCCAATAAAATTGTTGCTTAATATATCATTTTAGATAGCAAGGAATTAGTTTATCATATCAATGTAACTTACTATTTTTAATGTACAAAGATTTTGTTTTTATTTGTTTATTTTTTTTAGATGGAACCTGGCTCTGTCGCCCAGGCTAGAGTGCAGTGCCATGATCTCGGCTCACTGCAACCTCTGCCTCCCAGGTTCAAGTGATTTTTCTGCCTCAGCCTCCTTTGTAGCTGGGAATACAGGTGCATGCCACCTCACCTGGCTAATTTTTTTTTTTTGCATTTTTAGTAGAGACGGGGTTTCACCGTGTTAGCCAGGATGGTCTCAATCCCCTGACCTCGTGATCTGCCCTCCTCAGCCTCCCAAAGTGCTGGGATTACAGGTGTGATATACAAAAATTTTGTTACTAATTTATCTATATGGGTTTTATATACTTTTAAGGAGCTTTACTTATAGGAATGATGGATCATGCTGACCCATTTAAAACTCTCTTTCTCGGTCTTCTTTGTAATGAGCTGCATGCTTATTTGGATCTGCTGGCTAGGGTTGAGGGTACATTTTTGAGTCAGTGGAATATAGAAAAGCCTGCATTCAGCTTTAAGTCCATGATCTTTTTTTTTTTTTTTTTTTTTTTTTGAGACAGAGTCTTGCTCTGTCACCTAGGCTGGAGTGCAATGCCACGATCTCAGCTTACTGCAGTCTCCACCTCCTGGGTTCAAGCAATTCTCCTGCCTCAGCCTCCCAAGTAGCTGGGATTATAGGCGCCCACCACCATGCCCAGCTAATTTTTGTATTTTTAGTAGAGACAGGGTTTCGCCATGTTGGCCGGGCTGGTCTCGAACTCCTGACCTCTGGTGATCCACCTGCCTTGGCCTCCCAAAGTGCTGGGATTACAGGCATGAGCCACCACACCAGTGCTGGGATTACAAGCATGAGCCACTACACCTGACCAGAATCCATGATCTTATACTAATGTTTTATCCAACTTAACTACCTGGTTATAATCTTTTAAGCCATTTAAGTATGTAGGTCTATTCAGATATTCTGTTACAGTGGGTCTATGAGTGGGACATGAGAACCTATAAATTTTAAAAATAATTGGCCAGGGCTGGGCGCGGTGGCTCACGCCTGTAATCCCAACACTTTGGGAGGCTGAGGAGGGTGGATCATGAGGTCAGGAGATCGAGACCATCCTGGCTAACACAGTGAAACCCTGTCTCTACTAAAAATACAAAAAATTAGCCAGGTGTGGTGGCAGGCGCCTGTAGTCCCAGCTACTTGGGAGGCTGAGGCAGGAGAATGGCATGAACCCAGGAGGCGGAGCTGGCAGTGAGCCGAGATCGTGCCACTGCACTCCAGCCTGGGCAACAGGGCGAAACTCTGTCTCAAAATAATAATAATAATAATAATAACTGGCTGGGCGAGGTGGCTCATGCCTGTAACCCCAGTACTTTGGGAGGTTGAGGTGGGCAGATCACCCGAGGTCAGGAGTTCGAGACCAGCTTGGCCAACATGGTGAAACTCCGTGTCCACTAAAAATACAAAAATTAGCCAGGTGTGGTGGCGGGTGCCTGTAATCTCAGCTACTAGGGAGGCTGAGGCAGGAGAATCACTTGAACCTGGGAGGCAGAGGTTGCAGTGAGCTGAGATCACGCCACTGTACTCCAGCCTGGGCAATAGAGTCTCAGTCTCAAATAATAATAATAATAATAATAATTTTTATTTTTATTCAATATAATATGTGTATAATTTTAAAAAGTGAAATAGTGTACTGTAAAGCATATACTAAGAACAGTCTCTTACCCTTTTCTTCTTCATTCTCAAGTCCTCCTTGGAAACAACTATTTTAATTTTCTTTTCTTTCTTTTTCTCTTTCTTCCTCTCTTTTTTTTTTCTATACATTGGGACCACAATGGCAAAGGAAGCAACTATTTTTAATTCTGTTTTTTTGTTTGTTTTTTTTGAGACGGAGTTTCACTCTTGTTTCCCAGGCTGGAGTACAATGCCGCAATCTCACCTCACTGCAACTTCCACCTCCTAGGTTCAAGTGATTCTCCTGCCTCAGCCTCCCGAGTAGCTGGGATTACAGGCATGCACCACTACGCCTGGCTAATTTTGTATTTTTAATAGAGACAGGGTTTCTCCATGTTGGTCAGGCTGGTCTCGACGTCCTGACCTCTGGTGATCCTCCTGTCTTGGCCTACCAAAGTGCTGGGATTACAGGCATTAGCCACTGTGCCTGGCCTATTTTTAATTCTTTGTTTCTTCTGGGATTTACCTGTCTCTAAAGAAGATTTCATTTGCTGTTTCTTGTTTTTTAAATTATAGACAGTAACTCTTTGTTTTTTATTCTAGAAGATAAAGATTTAACAATCTTATACAACTCCTGCTACCACTTACTTTCCCCCACTAACTCCCAGTATAATCGTACCACAACTTTAGGCAAAATAATGTTTACATTGTTTGAATTATGTATATATTGTTTACAACTGAGCCACTATATACTGTGTTTACATTTTCTTTTCTTTTCTTTTCTTTTTTTTTTTTGAGACAGAGTTTCACTCTAGTTGCCCAGGCTGGAGTGCAATGGTGTGATCTCAGCTCACTGCAACCTCCGCCTCCTGGGTTCAAGCGATTCTCCTGCCTCAGTCTCCTGAGTAGCTGGGATTACAGGCATGCACCACCATGCCTGGCTAATTTTGTATATTCAGTAGAGACAGGGTTTCTCCATGTTGGTCAGGCTGGTCTCGAACTCCCGACCTCAGGTGATCCACCTGCCTTGGCCTCCCAAAGTGCTGAGATTACAGGCGTGAGCCACTGTGCCTGGCCCGTGTTTACATTTTCTTTCTTGTATAACCTTTTGTTTTTCCTGGAGTTAGTAATTTACTATTTTTCATTTGTTTAGTTTTCTATGTACCTATTGTCCTTTATTTTCTGAACTCTGCAGTAGAAACATAAAAACCACTATCAGTATAGTTAAACATCCTGGGTAATCATTTTTTATAAGGCTTTCATCTTGGAACTTTGCATCTACTTGTTCCAGTCCAGACTGTATGCGCTCTATACCTTCTGTACAGCTGACATTCTGGAGCTCTACCGTGATCCTTGTGGTTCCTGATGCTTCTTTTTCATCAGAGCCTCAGTTTTGTGGTTTTCATTTCTTTCTGGGTTTCTTTTCTCATTTTGCTGGTGGACATCCTTTACTAGTCTTTTTATAAAAGATTCATGGTTAGAAAGCAGGATTAGTGAGCTTAAGAAAAACAAATAAAAGATTCATGGAAGTTAATTTTTTTCAGATGTTTCAGTTAATTTTGTTAACCTGAAATATCTTTATTCCACTCCTCCACTTGATTGTTAGTCTAGTTGGGTACAGAATTTCAGGTTAAAGGCCAAGCGTGGTGGGTCATACCTATAATCCCAGTACCTTGGGAGGCCAAGGCGGGTGAATTGCTTAAGACCTGGAGTTTGGCCGGGCGCGGTGGCTCAAGCCTGTAATCCCAGCACTTTGGGAGGCCGAGGCGGGTGGATCACGAGGTCAGGAGATCGAGACCATCCTGGGTAACACAGTGAAACCCCGTCTCTACTAAAAATACAAAAAATTAGCCGGGCGTGTTGGCGGGCGCCTGTAGTCCCAGCTACTTGGGAGGCTGAGGCAGGAGAATGGCGTGAACCCGGGAGGCGGAGCTTGCAGTGAGCCGAGATCCCCCCACTGCCCTCCACCCGGGGGAAAAAACCCCCGCTCTCAAAAAAAAAAAAAAAAAAAAAAGACCTGGAGTTTGAGGACAGCCTGGTCAACATAGTAAGACCCTGTCTCTAGAAGAAAAATTAGCCAGCCATGGTGGCCCATGCCTGTAGTCCTAGCTACTTGGGAGGCTAAGGCAGGAGGATCACTTGAGCCCAGGAGTTTGAGGCTGCAATGAACTCTGATTAGACTACTGCACTCCAGCCTGGAAATCAGAGCAAGACACTGTCTCTCTAAAAAAACAAAAAACAAAACAAACAAACAAAAAAATTATGTTAGAAAATTGTTTTCCCACAGAATTTTGAAGGCATTAGTCTATTGTCCCTCAGCTTTCACTGTTGTAATTATTATTATTATTATTATTTGAGATGGAGTCTCGCTCTGTCACCCAGGCTGTAGCACAGTGGCACAGTCTCGGCTCACTGCAAGCTCCACCTCCCAGGCTCACGCCATTCGCCTGCTTCAGCCTCCCGAGTAGCTGGGACTACAGGCACCCACCACCACGCCCGGCTGATTTTTGTATTTTTACTAGAGACGGGGTTTCACCATGTTAGCCAGGATGGTCTCAGTCTCCTGACCTCGTGATCCGTCCACCTCGGTCTCCCAAAGTGCTGGGATTACAGGCGTGAGCCACTGCGCCCAGCCTTCAGTGTTATTATTAAGAAAGATGATAGCATTCTGATTCCTGATCCTATTCGTATGTGGTTTACTTTATTTTATTTAATTTTTTATTATTATTTTTTGAGATGGAGTCTCGCTCTGTCGGCCAGGCTGGAGTGCAGTGGCACGATCTTGGCTCACTGCAACCTCTGCCTCTGGGTTCAAGCAATACTCCTGCCTCAGCCTCCCAAGTACCTAGGACTATAGGCGTGTGCCACCATGCCTGGCTAATTTTTGTATTTTTAGTAGAGACAGGGTTTCACCATGTTGGCCAGGCTGGTCTCAAACTCTTATCCTCAAGTGATCCACCCGCCTTGGCCTCCCAAAGTGCTTGGATTACAGGTGTGAGCCACCGCACCTGACCTGTATGTGACTTACTTTATCTATTTTTTTTTTTTTTTTTTGAGATGGAGTCTCACTCTTGTCACCCAGGCTGGAGTGCAGTGGCGCAATCTCAGCTCACTGCAACCTCCGCTTCCTGGGTTCAAGTGATTCTCCTGCTTCAGCCTCCCAAGTAGCTGGGATTACAGGCACATGCCACCACGCCCAGCTAATTTTTTGTATTTTTAGTAGAGACGGGATTTCACCGTGTTAGCCAGGATGGTCTTGACCTCCTGACCTTGTGATGGCCCGCCATGGTCTCCCAAAGTGCTAGGATTACAGACGTGAGCCACTGCAGACTTACTTTATCTTAAAGCTTTTAGACTCTTCTCTTTAGCCAGCATTTTGGGAACTGAGTAAGGGAATACAGCTGTTTATATGTAATTTTTCACATAGTATTCTTAATTTTAGTAAGGTGATTTACTTCAGTCTCTCAGTATATACCTTGTGTCTTTGAATATAAGGCTATTCTGTTCCAATTAATCAGAAAATAAATGTTTTCTCTCCTGCCATGTGAGGGAGGTGCACCTGTTTGGTTGCATGGGAGTTTAGAAGAGTATCTTAGGTATTTCTTCTGTATAATTTCAATGAATTGTGACGTTTCCAGCACTTCTCCTTATACCTGCTGTCTGAGATAGCTAGTATCTACAGTTCCTTAGATTCTTGGAGTTCTTTGATGAGAACCAGCTAGATTCTTGATGTCATCCCCCTATTGGACAGTTTGGACTCAGCGTTCTCTGTTCTGGTATGTTAAGGTTGCTACTCCTTCATTCCCTTTCTTGCTTTCAAATATTTGTTAATCTTTTTTGTCTACTATCATTTCTTCCATATCTTTCTGTTATTTTAATTTCACATTTCAGGAGGTTTCTGAGATAAATGCATGTGTGTAGTCTGCTATTTTGAATCAGAAGTCCTGAAAGTCCAACATTATTGCCAGTGCTTTTATTGTTTCTGTGATAGGCACTGTGTTCCAAGGCAGCTCATTTCCTCTTTGGTAAGCACTGTTTTTTAGTGGCTGCTTATCTTGGGTGAAAGTCTTTGTCTCTGTAGGACTATTGATCCTAATTCTACACCTTAGAGTATTCCAAATAAATCTGTTGTCTTCCACATGGTAACCTTTCATAGACTTAAAGACAGTATTAGAACTTCAGTATTTTTTCTTCTCTAGCGTAGAGATAACCTAGTTCCTCTATTTGATCCTCAGAAAATATTGTTTCAAATTTCTTCACTATCCTGGTCACTCACTTCTGAATTAACTGTTCTTAAAGAATGATACCTAGAATTGAGAGCAATATTCCAGGTAGAATCTAACCAGCACAGACTAGATTAAATTATTATCATTTTCTTTTGAAATATTGTTGTGATTAAAAAAAAATAAACCCAGCATTCCTGGTATGTTCTGCAAAGGGAAGAGTTTCTCAGAATTTTATCTGCTTGAAATTAAAGAAAAAACGTAAAGCTTCCACTACTTCTATATATAGAGAGAGAGAGACCTGAAACATACAATGATTGGTTTTTTTTTTTTTAATTAGAACAATTGGTGCTCCTTTTTAAAAATAATCTGGATTGTAGGTTGAGAATTAAGATGTTCTGCATAATAACATAACAGGAATTTTTAAACTTTAATTTTGAAATATTTTTAGACTCATGTAGAAGTTGCAAAAATAGTACAAAGAGTTCAGATGTACTCCTCACCCAGCTTCCCCCAAAGACATCTTATATAACCATAGTATAATTATCAAAATCAGAAAACTGACATTGGTACAATACTATTTATTAACTAAACTACTGACCTTATTTGGATTTCACCAGGTTTTTGTTTGTTTTTTGAGATGGAGCCTCACTCTGTTACCATGCTGGAGTGCAGTGGTGTGGTTTTAGCTCACTGCACCCTCGCCTCCTGGGTCCAAGTGATTCTCCTTCCTCAGCCATCTGAGTAGCTGGCATCACAGGCATGCATCACTACTCCTGGCTATGGTTAATTTTCGTATTTTTTTCTTTTAGTAGAGACGGGGTTTCACCATGTTGATCAGGCTGGTCTTGAACTCCCAGCCTCAAGTGATTCACCTGCCTCAGCCTCACAAGATTTCACCAGTTATTATATACAATCCTTAAAAAAATGTTTGGGGGATATATGTAGTTCTACAGGATTTTATCACATGTATAAATTCATATGACCATTATCACATTTGGGATATAGAACGCCCAAAGAAATTCCCATGTGCTAGCCGTTTACAGTCACACCCCAATCCTAACCCATGGCAACCACTGATCTGTTTTCCATCACCATACTTTTGTTACTTTGAGAATGTTATATAAGTGGAATCATCTAGTATGTGACCTTTTGAAACTCAATAGTTTTTCAACAGTTACCTCACCCCACCCCCACAGAAGTCTTTAGTTTCTATTGTTGCCATCTTTATGTCCATGAGTACCCCATGTTTAGCTCCCACTTATAAGTGAGAACATGTGGTATTTGGCTTTCTGTTCTTGCATTAATTCACTTAGGATAAAGGCCTCCAGTTGCACCCGTGTTGCTACAAAGGACATGATTTTGTTCTTTTCTTTATGGCTGGATAGTATTCTGTGGCGTATATGTACCACATTTTCTTTATCCAGGCCACATTTGATGGGCATCTAGGTTGATTCCATGTCTTTGCTATTGTGAACAGTGCTGCAATGAACATGTGAGTGCGTATGTCTTTTTGATAGAATTATTTGTTTTCTTTTGGATATATATGCAGTATGGGTAATCGGATTCCTGGGTCAAATGGTAGTTCTGTTTTAAGTTCTTTGAGAAATCTTCAAACTGCTTTCCATAGTGGCTAAGCTAATTTGCATTCTCACCAACAGTGTATAAGTGTTCCCTTTTCTCCACAGCCTTTCCAACATCTGGTTTTTTTTGACTTTTTAATAATAGCCATTCTGACATCTGACTGATGTGAGATGGCATCTCATTGTGATTTTGATTTGCATTTCTGTGATGATTAGTGATGTGGAGCATTTTTTCATGTTTATTGGCCACATGTATGTCTTCTTTTGTGAAGTGTCTGTTCATGTCTTTTGCCCATTTGGAAGTGTTTTGTGGTTCTTGTAGAGATATTTCCCCTCTTTGCTTAGATGTTAGATGTAGAGTTTTTTGTTTATTTGTTTTATTTTTATTTTTTGGTGGGGTGTGGGGTATGGCTATTGTAAATGGGATTGCATTGTTGACTTGTTTGCCCACTTTGTAATTGGGCTGCTTACTTATTTACAGTTGAGGTTAGGGATTTCCTTATTTATTCTAGATATAAATTATTTGTCAAATATATGTGATTTTCAAATATTTTCTCCCAATCTGTGGCTTCTTTTCTCATTTTCTTAATATCTTTCACAGAGGAAAAGTTTTAATTACGATGAAGTCTAATTTATTAATTTTTTCTTTTATGGGCTGTACTTTTGGTGTCATATCTAAGAACATTTTCCCTAAATTTAAGTCACACAGGGTTTCTCTTGTGTTTTCCCTAAGAGTCTTATAGTTCAACATCTGATAAAATTATGCATTTGAAGTTTGTTAATTTTGGTATAAATTGTGAGATTTAGGTCAAGGTCCATTTTGTCTCCTACGGGAGACCAGTTGTCCCATCACCACTTGTTAAAATGACTATCCTTGCTTCATTAAATTGCTTTTATGCTTTTGTCAAAAATTAGTTGTCTGGACAAGTGTGAGTTTATTTTTTACTCTTTTTTTTTTGTTCTATTGATCTGTGTGTCTATGTCTCCCAATATGACCATTTAACTGTTGTGTCTATATAGCAGGTCTTTAAAAAGCTAATGTGATTACCCTTATTTTATTCTTTTTTTCAAAATTCTTTTAGATATTCTAGTTCCTTTGCCTTTCCATATAAATTTTAGAATCAGCTTGTTCGTGTATAAAAATCTGTTAGGATTTTTATAGGAATTGCATTAAGCCAACTGCAGATCAATTTTGAGAGAATTGACGTCTTTACTCTGTAAAGCCTCCGAATCCATGAGAATGCCACATCTCCCCAGTTATTTAGGTCATTAAAACCTTTTTTTGGCCTGATGCAGTGACTCATGCCTGTAATCCCAGCACTTTGAGAGTCTGAGGTGGGAGGATCACTTGAGCACAGGAGTTCGAGACCAGCCTCAGCAACATAGTGAGACCTCATCTCTACAAAAAATAGAAAAATTCGCCAACCGTGGTGGCACGTGCCTGTAGTCCCAGCTACTGGGGAGGCTTAGGCGAGGTGATTGATTGAGTCTGGGAGGTCAAGGGTATGGTAAGCCACAATCATTTGTGCCACTGCACTTTAGCCTCGGTGACAGAGCAAGACCCTATCTCAAATAAAATAAAATAAAATAAAATTCATCAGTATTGTATAGTTTTTAGCACACAGATCCTGTGCATGTTTTGTTATATTTATACCCGAATTTTAATTTTTTTTAGTGTTATTGTAAATGTTCTGGGAAATTTTATTACCTGTGATACTGTTGAGCCTTCCCACTGTAGCTTTATATTTTATTAAAACATACATTTATGACTGAGTGTAGTGGCTCGCACCTGTAATCCCAGCATTTAGGAGGCTGAGGTAGGAGGATTGCTTGAGCCCAGGAGTTCAAGACTAGCTTAGGCAATATAGTGAGACCTCTATCTACAAAAAATTTTTAAAAATTAGCCACGCATGGTGGTGCATGCCTGCAGTCCCAGCTATTCAGGAGGCTGAGGCAGGAGGATTGCTTGAGCCCAGGATTTTGAGGCTGCAGTGAGCTATGATCGTGCTACTGCACTCCAGCCTGAGTGACAGAACAAGACCCCGTCTCAAATGACAAAACAAAACAAAAACAAATGGGGCGCTCGCTTCAGCAGCACATATACTAAAAATGATACAGAGAAGATTAGCATGGTCCCTGCACAAGGATCACACTCAAATGTTAAATATTATAATTAAAAAAAAACAAATGGGGAAACTGAGACTTAGAACAGTCAAGTAATTAATTGCCTAAGGTTACAAAATTGGTAAACAGTAGAGCTAGGATTCAAAGTCAGGTGTGACTTTAGAATCTCTAACATGATGTTAACCACTATACTATGCTGCCCAGAGCAAAACCATCCTGATATACTCTAATGGCAACTGTTTTTTAAGTTTTGGGTATATAGTGTTGCTCAAAAGTGACAAGACTACTAACTTTATCTTTTATGTTACCCAGATTAAAATTCTTTCAGGAAAAAATGAACTATATATAATATTAAGATTAATGTATTTCATCATCTACCTTCTTCTTATCGAAATCAAAGAATTCCCAGGGGGCCTGGCATGGTGGCTCACACCCGCACTTTGGGAGGCCAAGGCATGAGGATTTAATGAGGCCAGGAGTTCAAGACCAGCCTGGGTGACAGAGTAAGAGCCTGTCTTTACAAAAAAAAAATTTTTTTTGTTTTCTTGAGATGGAGTCTCACTCTGTCGCCCAGGCTGGGAGTACAGTGGTGCGATCTTGGCTCACTGCAACCTCTGCCACCCGGGTTCAAGTGATTCTCTTGCCTCAGCCTCCTGAGTAGCTGGGATTACAGGCGCACACCACCACACCCAGCTAATTTTTGTATTTTTATTAGAGACGGGGTTTCACCATATTGGTCAGGCTGGTCTCGAGCTCCTGACCTTGTGATCTGCCTGCCTCGGCCTCCTAAAGTGCTGGGATTACAAGGCGTGAGCCACCGTGCCCGGCCACAAAAAAATTTAAGATCAACTGGGTTTGTTGGCGCATGCCTGTAGTCTTAGGTACTCCAGAGGCTAAGATGGGAGGATCACTTGAGCCCAGGAGTTGGAGGTTACAGTGGGCCATGATGGTCCCACTGCACTCCAGCCTGGGTAACAGAGTAAAACCCTGTCTCTTAAAAAAAAAAAAAAAAAAGAATTCCCAGGATATACAACTGTCAGAGAGTGAGAATAAACACACACACACACACACACACACACACACACACACACACACACACTAAATCTCTCATTATCCCTAATAGTTACAAACTGATTTTACTTTTATTTCAGATTACTCAGAAAAATTTATTGGACTTTTAATTTATGTTAAGAAATTGTTTTAAAAGGCCATCAGAAATTCTATTAAAATCATGAGGCTTTTTTTTTTTTTTTTTTTTAAGACAGAGTCTCGCACTCTCACCTAGACTAGAGTGCAGTGGTGCAATCTCCGCTCACTGCAACCTCTGCCTCCCGGGTTCAAGTGATTCTCCTGCCTCAGCCTCCTGAGTAGCTGGGATTACAGGTGCCTGCCACCACTCCTGGCCAATTTTTTGTATTTTTAGTAGAGACAGGGTTTCACCGTGTTAGCCAGGATGGTCTCGATCTCCTGACCTCAGGTGATCCACCTGCCTCGGCCTCCCAGAACATTGGGATTACAGGCGTAAGCCACCACAACCGGCCCATGAAGCTTTTATAAATTATATATGCTACGCATTTGCTAATTTAGACAATGTAGTCTGCTGTTTATAAAAGTTGGAAGCATTTGAGAAGTTAGTCTTGACTCTGTCTCATCTCCAGCCAGGGCTCTTAGACTGTCCCAGAGAAAGGTGATGATCACTGACAATAACGTGTTGATAAATCTTTGAAGCCTTTCAATTAAGAAAGTCCTCTGGAATGTAAACATAGATCTTATACCTGTCACAAAAATTAACTTAAAATAGATCATACACATAAATGTAAAATGCACAACTTATAAGACTTCTAGAAGATAACATAGGAGAAATCTAGTGACCTTGAGTTTGGCCATGAGTTTTAGATACAACTCAAATAACATGGAGGAAAAAAACATTGATAAAATTGACTTTAAACTTGTGTTCTGGGAAAGACACAGTAAAGGGAGTTAAAAGGTAAGTCACAAACTGGGAGAAAATCTTTGCAAAACACATATCTGATAAAGGACTTGTACCCAAAATATACAAAGAACACTTAGAATTCAACATAAGAAAGTGAACAACCCAATTAAAAAAGGAGCAAAAGATCTGAACAGATAGCTCAATAAAGAAGATGTAGAGACAGCAAATAAACACCTAAAAAGATGCTCAACATCATTTGTCTTTAGGGAATTGCAGGTTAAAACAATGAGATACCATTAAAGTCTGTTAGAATGGCTAAATTTAAAAACTGAAAAGCTGGTGAGGATGAAATGCCAGTGAGGATGAAAAACAAAAGAAACTTTCATCTTTGCTGGTGGAAATGCAAAATGGTATAGCCACTTTGGAAAACAGTTTGGCAGTGGCTTACAAGAAAGATAAACATATTCTTACCATATGATCTAGCAATTAATCACATTTCTAGGTGCAATAGACATACCCAGTTGAGTTGTAAACTTATGTCCACACAGAAACCTGCAAAGGAATGTTTACAGCAGCTTTATTCATAACTGCCCCCAAACTGGATGCAACAGATTGTCCCTTGATAAGCGAATGGATAACCAAACTATTGTGATACATTCATACAATGGAATGTTATTAAGTGATCAAAGGAAAGGAGATATTAAACCAGGAAAAGACATGGAGAAAACATAGATGCATATTGTTAAGTAATTGAAAAACCTATATACTGTAACAATTCCAATTATATAACATTCTGGAGGAGGAAAATTATGGTGGCAGTAAAAAGATCAGTGGTTGTCAGAGGTTGTGGACAGTAGTGAGGGAGGGATGAATAGGTGAAGCAGAGTGGTATTTTAGGGTGGTGAAACTAGTCTGTACGCACCGTAATGGTGGATATGTGACATTATGCGTTTGTTAAAGTCTGTAGAACTTTACAGCACAAAAAGTTAACCTCAGTGTGTACAAATTCAACAGTGGCTTTCAGAGGTAGGCATGGTGGCTTCTGCCTGTAGTCCCAGCTACTTGGGAGGCTGAGATAAGAAGATCACTTGAGGCCAAGAGTTCAAGTCCAGCTTGGGACTTGAGTTCAAGTCCAGCAACATGGCAAGACCTTGTCTCTCTAAAAAAAAATTTTTTTAAGGAAAAAATAATATAATTCAGGAAGTCATGGGATTTGGGAAAGAAAGCAGACTGTGACAAGAGCATCTAACTATATTACAAATATATGAAACAACCTCACCAAAAGGGATGGGGAGAAAAGTGCTACCCTAACTTTGAAAGTGACTGGAGTCTGTAAAACTAAAGGCCAAAGGAACTGTACAAGAGTACTTACTCAAGTTGATAAAGTTTTTCTGCATGGGTTTATAGGTTAATAAATGCATTGTTGCTATACTCGTACACTAACATTGAACAATAAGAAAATAGATAGCAGGTAGTGGGAGCCAGGTTTCTCACTGTTGGAGTGAAGATTTTAAAAATCAATAAGGGAGGAAGCTAGAATGACCCATGTGGTAATGGATTAACGTTGAAGATACTAGAAGAGCTCATATATAGTTAGATAGTTGCATGTGGAAATTTTTATAGATGGGTATGTGCACAAGTTAGTATACATACTATAAAGTTTAGAAGTTTACAACACCACCACCACTTCTGACTCCAACTGTAAGTTTAGGGGTCCCCAAGATCACCCTCATGTTGAATAATTCCCTAGAGGTACTCACAGAACTCACTGAAAGCTGTTATATTTACAGTTATGGTTTATTACATTAAAAGGATACATATTAAAACCAGCCAAGGGAAGAAGCACATGGGACAGAGTGCAGGAGAATTCCTCATGGGAAGCTTCCAGTTTCTTCTACTGCTGGACTAATGGACAGTGGTAACTTCCCCCAGCAACAATTTGTGACAACACGCTAGAAGTATTGCCAACCAGGTAAGATCACTCAAGCCTTGGTGTCCAGAGTTTTTGTCGGGGCTTGGTCATATAGACATGATTGACCACTCACATGGCTGTTTTTTGTTACAGATACCACATGGCTCAAAACCTCCACCATTAAGTACATTGTTAGCATAGGCTATCTGGCATGACCTAAAGCTCCCAGATTAACAAGGACCTACTTTTCAGTCAGGCATTACAGAGGCTTAGAGAATACCTCCCTGGAGCCAAGGGCAAAAGCCAGACCAATTCAGTAGTAAGAAGTATACCTAGTGCTCAGATCTTGGTTTCTAATATTATTCTTCAGTAAGAGTAACCAGGACTCCTTGGAGAAATGGCTGATTGCAGGGATAGGGTAGAAAATGTACAGAACCAGCCTGGGGCATCTTGTAGAGGCAGAAAGTAAGAAAGTGCTAAAGAAAAAAAAAAAAGATCACTGTGAGAGGTATGTAAAAGAAGCCAAATGAAAGAGCACCCAATGGGAAAATTTAGACATATTTGAGTAAAATAAATGAATGAATACCATACTATTGTATTATAACCGAAAGTATAACATAAATATTCATGATTGTGGTGGGTTGCAGCTGATCTGGGCCAGCATCATCAGTGGTAAAATAATTTGCTGAAACAGCTGTGAGTTAAAGAAAGTAAGTGTACTAGACAGAAAGTATGTTGCAAGGAAGCATTGGGCAGCACAGCAGAGAAGAAGCTGTCTGCAAAGAGGCAGGGCTGGAGGGAAGTTTTATGGGATGGACCTGGAAGGGACTACATGTAGAACGAGGTATTTGGGAACAGGATATTGTGCAAACAGGATGTTTGTAGTTAGCTGTTTCTCAGAACAATTGTTCTCCCCCACCCTGGGGCACCCCCCCTTGTTGTTGCTAACTTATCAGGACTCCACAATGAGTTCATACTGATATATAAATAATTGGATAAATTAATAAATGGAAGTGAATAGACACATCTTTCCATATGGAATAATGCTAATTATATTTTCTAGATACTCCATCCTAAGGACAGGGAGCATAATTCCCCACTCCTTAAGTGTGGGCTGTGCATAGTGACTTCCTTCCAAAGAGTCCCTTATGAAAAGTGGGGAGTGGGAGGAAAGGAATAACTTCATGGGAGAGATGTGACAAACACACCTTCAAGCCAAGTGATTATGGTCAATATAAACAGTCATAAATCATGTTGATGTCATATATACCCTCAATATGCTATGATGAAAAATGGCACTTCATCTGTGTGATCTTTGTCACAAAAGTCTGTAACACCAATCTAACTGTGAGAAAAACAATACTTTTTTTTTTTTTTTTGAGGCGGAGTCTTGCTCTGTCGCCCAGACTGGAGTGCAGTGCAGTGGTGCAATCTTGACTCACTGCAGCTTCCACCTCCCAGGTTCAAGCAATTCTACTGCCTCAGCCTCCCGAATAGGTGGGATTACAGGTGCACACCACCGTGACCAGCTAATCTTTGGGGGTTTTTTGTTTTGAGACAGAGTCTTACTCTGTTGCCCAGGCTGGAGTGCAGTGGCATGACCTCGGCTCACTGCAACCTCTGCCTCCTGGGTTCAAGCGATTCTCCTGCCTCAGCCTCCTGAGTAGCTAGGACTACAGGTGTGCACCGCCACGCCTGGCTAATTTTTGTATTTTTTAGTAAAGATGGGATTTCACCATATTGGCCAGGCTGGTCTTTAACTCCTGACCTTGTGATCCGCCCTCCTTGGCCTCCCAAAGTGCTGTGATTATAGGCATGAGCTGCTGTGCCTGGCAATTTTTGTATTTTTAATAGAGATGGGGTTTCCCCATGTTGGGTAGGCTAGTCTCAAACTCCTGACCTTAAGTGATCCACCCACCTTGGCCTCCCAAAGTACTGGGACTACAGGCGCGAGCCACAGTGCCCGGCCTGAGAAAAACAAATTCTAATAGAGGGCCATCCTACAGTATACCCGACCATAACTCTTTAAACTGTCAAGATTCTCAAAAAGAGAAAGTCTGAGAAACAATCACAGCTAAGAGACACCTAAGGAGACGCGACAAGTAAACGTAATATAGGGGCATCCTGAATGGGATACTGGAACAGAAAAAAGACATTAAGTAAAAACTAAGGAAATCAAACTATGGACCAGTTAATAATAACTTTTCAGTATTCATTCATTAACTGTAATAAGTGAGCCATACTAACATAAGCTGTTAATAATAGGGGAAAATGGAAAATGTGTGTGTATGTTGGGGGGCATATGAAAATGCTACACTATCTACTCAATTTGTAAATCAAAAACTGTTGGCTGGGCGCAGTGGCTCATGCCTGTAATCCCAGCACTTTGGGAGGCCAAGGTGGGTGGATCACTTGAGGTCAAGAGTTTGAGAACAGCCTGATCAACATGGTGAAACCCTGTTTCTACTAAAAATACAAAATTAGCCAGATGTGGTGGTGCACACCTGTAATCTCAGCTACTCGGGAGGATGAGGCAGAAGAATCTCTTGAACCTGGGAGGTGGAGGTTGCAGTGAGCCAAGATCATGCCATTGCACTCCAGCCTGGGCAACGAGAGCAAAATCTCTGTCTCAAAAAAAAAAAAAAGTTTAGAATGTTTTGATTTTAAAAAGAATTATAATTTTAAAAACTGTAGAACAGGCTGGGCTCTGGGTGGCTCATGCCTGTACTCCTAGCACTTTGGGATGCCGAGGCAGGCAGATCACGAGGTCAGGAGATCTAGACCATTCTGGCTACACGGTGAAACCCTGTCTCTACTAAAAATAAAAAAAAATTAGTTGGGCGTGGTGGCGGCGCCTGTAGTGCCAGGCTGGAGAATGGCATGAACCTGGGAGGCAGAGAACCTGGGAGGCGTGAATCTGGGAGGCAGGAGAATGGCATGAACCTGGGGGGCAGAGCTTTCAGTGAGCCGTGATTGCACCACGGCACTCCAGTCTGGGCGACAGAGTGAGACTCCCTCTCAAAAAAAAAAAAAATTAATTAAATAAAAATTAAAATAAAAAACTAGCTGGGCGTGGTGGTGCACATCTGTAGTCCCAGCTATACTTGGAAGGGTGAGGCAGGAGAATTGCTTGAACCCAGGAGGTAGAGGTTGCAGTGAGCCAAGATTGCGCCACTTAGCCTGGGTGACAGAGCAAGACCCTGTCTAAAAAAAATAAAAATAAAAATAAAACTGTAGAACAAGGCCGGGCACAGTGGCTCACACCTGTAATCCTAGCACTTTGGGAGGCCGAGGCAAGCGGATTGCTTGAGCCCAGGAATTTGAGATAAGCCTGGGCAACACGGTGAAACCCTGTGTCTAAAATGCAAAAATTAGCTGGGCATGGTAGTGTGTGCCCAGAGTCACAACTGCTCAGGAGGCTGAGATGGGAGGATCAACTGAGCCCTGGAGGTTGAGGTTGCACTGAGCCATGATCATGCCAATGCACTCCAGCCTGGGCACAGAGCTAGACCCTGTCTCAAAACAAAACAAAACATTGTGAGACAATGAAGATTGTAGGGGAAATGGCATATGAAAAAGTGATTTATCATAAATGGGACCCCCTAAGCATATGATGTAAACAAATATCTGACCTTCAAAGGAGGGTGCAGAGTATGCTTTGCAAGTCTTTAGGCAGAACATTATAGTTTTGTCACATACCTTTCTATACGTCATATAGAGTTAAGTACAGAGATACATTATTTTGGGAATTAAATTCTTAAGAATTATAATACTATTTTTTTTTTTTTTTTGAGGCGGAGTCTCGCTCTGTCGCCCAGGCTGGAGTGCAGTGGCGCAATCTCCGCTCACCGCAAGCTCCGCCTCCCGGGTTCACGCCATTCTCCTGCCTCAGCCTCTCCGAGTAGCTGGGACTACAGGCACCCGCCACCACGCCCGGCTAATTTTTTTGTATTTTTAGTAGAGACGGGGTTTCACCGTGGTCTCGATGTCCTGACCTCGTGATCCGCCCGCCTCGGCCTCCCAAAGTGCTGGGATTACAAGCGTGAGCCACCGCGCCCGGCCTATAATACTATTTTTTGACAAATGTATTTCAACTGTCATTTTACTGAAGGACTGTAGGTCCTGGGATATTAGAGAATTTCACTTATTACAAAGATTAAAAGCAAACATGATTAATATTTACAAATGTATTGAATTATCTGAACTTATTGTGAAGATTTTCTAATATGATTAGTTGATTTTAAAAGTTATCAAGGTTTCTGGTATAAAAAAAGAATTATAGCTAATTGTAATTTATATTTCAAATGGGTATGAAAGTGAATAATAAGGGTAACAGTAAAAGGAAGAAAATAAAATTATAATAAAAATGAGAACATAATGCTTACAGATTAAAAAGTGATATAAAGGGATAACTTTTCAGAAGAGATTAAAAACTATCTAGAATAATATAATATACATTGTATGACTGCTGGATTTTATGAGTACATCCTCCAGCCTCGTATTGAGTTTGTAAAGAAATAGTGACTGTTTCCCTCATTAATGGCAAGTGTAAATAGCCGAGGTGGGTGTTCAAAGACAATTTACCACCTCCCCACGTGGGGCTTTGGAAGGTTGTCACTAAACTAATTATTTCCATGAAAATGTGTTAATGGAATTTATTTCACTATTGAGTCTTACTTCTATCTAGAGTCTTTTATAGAGGCAATATATTTTATAAAACTGCATGGAAAAAGATATCAGCAATCAATCTTTAGAGTAGTAGACTTTTGCAAAAACATGATTTCTATTGTATTTGTACCCTAATAAGAAATCTAGCAGTCTTCTAGCAAAGAACATCACAAGATCTTACAGAAAATTTGGTTTGAACTAAGAGACTAAAGAGACATAGAGACCAAATTTTTAAAGTTAAAATATTTCTATCAATAACCTTTTATTCAAGTATTATTGAGTTTTATTTTCATTAGATAATGGCACTGGCTTCTCATATATATTGCATATAGTATTGCAGTCTGGGAATGGCATAGTCACTTTCCTCCATCATAGTAAACTTTGCCTGTGTCTGAATGCCCAGTCTTAACAGTGTTGCTAATCACTTATGTGATATGTGTGACCAAGTCTACATTTGCTGGAAATTTCTGACATTGTAAATATTTGGGTATATTGTTGTAATCATCATTAATTAGTATTTTCAGGAAGGAACCAGGGATAACATATAGCAACCTAGCAAGTGGATTTACTTTTACAGATTCGTTCCTCTACAATTCTGTTCATGGTTCATGGTTTTTTGTTTTTTTTTTCAGTTTCTTTTATTGTGGTAAAATACACATAACAAAATATTCTGTCTTACCCATTTTTAAGTATACAATTTATTGGCATTAAGTACATTAATATTATTGTACAACTATCACCACCATCCATCTCCAGAACTCTTCATTTTGCAAAATTGAAACTTTCTATCCATTAAACAGTAACTTCTCATTCCTTCCTCCTCTTATCATTCTGCTTTTTGACTATGATTTGGACTACAATGAATAACTAATTTAAGTGGAATCGTACAGTATTTATCTTTTTGTGACCAATTTATTTCAGTTAACATGATGTCCTCATCAAGGTTCACTCATATTGCGGCATATATTAGAATTTATTTATTTTTGTTTGTTTGTTTGTTTTTGAGACAGAGTCTCACTCTGTCGCTAGGCTGGAGTGCAGTGGCGCGATCTTGGCTCACTGCAACCTCCTCCTCCCACGTTCAAGAGATTCTCCTGCCTCAGCCTCCCAAGTAGCTGGGACTACAGGCGTGCAGCATCACACCCAGCTAATTTTTGTATTTTTAGTAGAGATGGAGTTTCACCATGTTGGTCAGGCTGGTCTCGAACTCCTGACCTCAGGTCATCTGCCGACCTCGGCCTCCCAAAGTGTTGGTATTATATGCATGAGCCACTGTGCCCAGCCAAAATGTATTTCCTCTTTAAGGCTTAATAATATTCTGTTGTATATATGTACCACATTTTGCTTATCCATTCATCAGTCAGTTGATACCTGGGTTGCTTCCATGTTTTAGCTACTGTGAATAATGCTGCTATAATTACAAATGTTATGATTATAAATGTATAAGTATCTCTTTGGGACCCAATTCTTTTGAGTGTATACCCATAGAATTGCTGGGTCATTTGGTAATTCTATTTTAAACTCTTTGAAGAAACCGTTTTCCCCAGTGGTTGTACTATTTTACATTTTCTTTCTTTTTTATTATTATTATACTTTAAGTTCTGGGTACATGTGCACAACGTGCAGGTTTGTTACATATATATACATGTGCCGTGTTGGTGTGCTGCACTCATTAACTCGTCATTTACATTAGGTATATCTCCTAATGCTATCCCTCCCCGTTTCTCCCACCCTATGACAGACCCTGGTGTATGATGTTCCCCACCCTGTGTCCAAGTGTTCTCATTGTTCAATTCCCACCTATGAGTGAGAACATGCGGTGGTTGGTTTTCTGTCCTTGTGATAGTTTGCTCAGAGTGATGGTTTCCAGCTTCATCCATGTTGCTACAAAGGACGTGAACTCATCCTTTTTTGTGGCTGCATAGTATTCCATGGTGTATATGTGCCATGTTCTTAATCCAGTCTATCATTGATGGACATTTGGGTTGGTTCCAAGTCTTTGCTATTGTGAATAGTGCCACAATAAACATACGTGTGCATGTGTCTTTATAGCACATGATTTATAATCCTTTGGGTATATGCCAGTAATGGGATTGCTGGGTCAAATGGTATTTCTAGTTCTAGATCCTTGAGGAATCACCACACTGTCTTCCACAATGGTTGAACTAGTTTACACTCCCACCAACAGTGTAAAAGTGTTCCTATTTCTCCACATCCTCTCCAGCACCTGTTGTTTCCTGACTTTTTAATGATCACCATTCTGACTGGTGTGAGATGGTATCTCCTTGTGGTTTTGATTTGCATTTCTCTGATGACCAGTGATGATGAGCATTTTTTCATGTGTCTATTGGTTGCATAAATGTCTTCTTTTGAGAAGTGTCTGTTCATATCCTTTGCCCACTTTTTGATGGGGTTGTTTTATTTTTTCTTGTAAATTTGTTTAAGTTCTTTATAGATTCTGGATATTAGCCCTTTGTCAGGTGGGTAGATTGTAAAAATTTTCTCCCATTCTGTAGGTTGCCTGTTCACTCTGATGGTAGTTTCTTTTGCTGTGCAGAAGCTCTTTAGTTTAATTAAATTCCGTTTTTCAATTTTGGCTTTTGTTGCCATTGCTTTTGGTGTTTTAGTCATGAAGTCCTTGCCCATGCTTATGGCCTGAATGGTATTGCCTAGATTTTCTTCTAGGCTTTTTATGATTTTAGGTCTAACATTTAAGTCTTTAATCCATCTTGAATTCATTTTTGTATAAGGTGTAAGGAAGGCATCCAGTTTCAGCTTTCTACATATGGCTAGCCAGTTTTCCCAGCACCATTTATTAAACAGGGAATCCTTTCCCTGTTTCTTGTGTTTGGCACATTTGTCAACGATCAGATGGTTGTAGATGTGTGGTATTATTTCTGAGGGCTCTGTTCTGTTCCATTGGTCTATATCTCTGTTTTGGTACCAGTACCATGCTGCTTTGGTTACTGTAGCCTTGTAGTATAGTTTGAAGTCAGGTAGCATGATGCCTCCAGCTTTGTTCTTTTGGCTTAGGATTGTCTTGGCAATGCAGGCTCTTTTTTGGTTCCATATGAACTTGAAAGTAGTTTTTTCCAATTCTGTGAAGAAAGTCATCGGTAGTTTAATGGGTATGGCATTGAATCTATAAATTACCTTGGGCTGTATGGCCATTTTCACAATATTGATTCTTCCTATCCATGAGCATGGAATGTTCTTCCATTTGTTTGTGTTCTCTCTTATTTCGTTGAGCAGCGGTTTGTAGTTCTCCTTGAAGAGGTCCTTCACATCCCTTATAAGTTGGATTCCCAGGTTTTTTATTCTCTTTGAAGCAATCATGAATGGGAGTTCACTCATGATTTGGCTCTCTGTTTGTCTGTTATTGGTGTATAGGAATGCTTGTGATTTTTGCACATTGATTTTGTATCCTGAGACTTTGCTGAAGTTGCTTATCAGCTTAAGGAGATTTGGGGCTGAGACGATGGGGTTTTCTAAATATACAATCATGTCATCTGCAAACAGGGATAATTTGACTTCCTCTTTTCCTAATTGAATACCCTTTATCTCCTTCTCCTGCCTGATTGCCCTGGCCAGAACTTCTAACACTATGTTGAATAGGAGTGGTGAGAGAGGGCATCCCTGTCTTGTGCCAGTTTTCAAAGGGAATGCTTCCAGTTTTTACCCATTAGTATGATATTGGCTGTGGGTTTGTCATAAATAGCTCTTACTATTTTTAGATACATCCCATCAATACCTAGTTTACTGAGAGTTTTTAGCATGAAGGGCTGTTGAATTTTGTTGAAGGCCTTTTCTGCATCTATTGAGATAATCATGTGGTTTTTGTCTTTGGTTCTGTTTATGTGATGGATTATGTTTACTGATTTGTTCATGTTGAACCAGCCTTGCATCCCATGGATGAAGCCAACTTGATCATGGTGGATAAGCTTTTTGATGTGCTGCTGGATTCGGTTTGCCAGTATTTTATTGAGGATTTTTGCATTGATGTTCATCAGGGATATTGGTCTAAAATTCTCTTCTTTTGCTGTGTCTCTACCAGGCTTTGGTATCAGGATGATGTTGGCCTCATAAAATGAATTAGGGAGGATTCCCTCTTTTTCTATTGATTGGAATAGTTTCGGAAGGAATGGTACCAGCTCCTCTTTGTACCTCTGGTAGAATTCGGCTGTGAATCCGTCTGGTCCTAGACTTTTTTTGATTGGTAGGCTATTAATTATTGCCTCAATTTCAGAACCTATTATTGGTCTATTCAGAGATTCAACTTCTTCCTGGTTTAATCTTGGGAGGGTGTATGTGTCCAGGAATTTATCCATTTCTTCTAGATTTTCTACTTCATTTGTGTAGAGGTGTTTATAGTATTCTCTGATGGTAGTTTGTGTTTCTGTGGGATTGGTGGTGATATCCCCTTTATTATTTTTTATTGCATCTATTTGATTCTTCTCTCTTTTCTTCATTAGTCTTGCTAGCAGTCTATCAATTTTGTTGATCTTTTCAAAAAACCAGCTCCTGGATTCATTGATTTTTTTTGAAGGGTTTTTTGTGTCTCTATCTCCTTCAGTTCTGCTCTGATCTTTGTTATTTCTTGCCTTCTGCTAGCTTTTGAATGTGTTTGCTCTTGCTTCTCTAGTTCTTTTAATTGTGATGTTAGGGTGTCAATTTTAGATCCTTCCTGCTTTCTCTTGTGGGCATTTAGTGCTATAAATTTCCCTCTACATACTGCTTTAAATGTGTCCCAGAGATTCTGTTATGTTGTGTCTTTGTTCTCATTGGTTTCAAAGAACATCTTTATTTCTGCCTTCATTTCGTTATGTACCCAGTAGTCATTCAGGAGCAGGTTGTTCAGTTTCCATGTAGTTGAGCGGTTTTGAGTGAGTTTCTTAATCCTGAGTTCTAGTTTGATTGCACTGTGGTCTGAGAGACAGTTTGTTATAATTTCTATTCTTTTACATTTGCTGAGGAGTGCTTTACTTCTAACTATGTGGTCAGTTTTGGAATAAGTGTGATGTGGTGCTGAGAACAATGTATATTCTGTTGATTTGGGATGGAGAGTTCTGTAGATGTCTATTAGGTCTGCTTGGTACAGAGCTGAGTTCAATTCCTGGATATCCTTGTTAACTTCCTGTCTTGTTGATCTGTCTAATGTTGACAGTGGGGTGTTAAAGTCTCCCATTATTATTGTGTGGGAGTCTAAGTCTCTTTGTAGGTCTCTAAGGACTTGCTTTATGAATCTGGGTGCTCCTGTATTGGGTGCATATATATTTAGGATAGTTAGCTCTTCTTGTTGAATTGATCCCTTTACCATTATGTAATGGCCTTCTTTGTCTCTTTTGATCTTTGTTGGTTTAAAGTCTGTTTTATCAGAGACTAGAATTGCAACCCTTGCTTTTTTTTTGTTTTCCATTTGCTTGGTAGATCTTCCTCCATCCCTTTATTTTGAGCCTATGTGTGTCTCTGCACGTGAGATGGGTCTCCTGAATACAGCACACTGATGGGTCTTGGCTCTTTATCCAATTTGCCAGTCTGTGTCTTTTGATTGGAGCATTTAGCCAATTTACATTTAAGGTTAATGTTGTTATGTGTGAATTTGATCCTGTCATTATGATATTAGCTGGTTATTTTGCTCGTTAGTTGATGCAGTTTCTTCCTCACATTGATGGTCTTTACAATTTGGCATGTTTTTGCAGTGGCTGGTACTGGTTGTTCCTTTCCATGTTTAGTGCTTCCTTCAGGAGCTCTTGTAAGGCAGGCCTGGTGGTGACAAAATCTCTCAGCATTCGTTTGTCTGTAAAAGATTTTATTTCTCCTTCACTTATGAAGCTTAGTTTGGCTGGATATGAAATTCTGGGTTGAAAATTCTTTTCTTTAAGAATGTTGAGTATTGGCCCCCACTCTCTTCTGGCTTATAGAGTTTCTGCTGAGAGATCCACTGTTAGTCTGATGGGCTTCCCTTTGTGAGTAATCCGACCTTTCTCTCTGGCTGCCCTTAACATTTTTTCCTTCAACTTTGGTGAATCTGACAATTATGTGTCTTGGAGTTGCTCTTCTCGAGGAGTATCTTTGTGGTGTTCTCTGTATTTCCTGAATTTGAATGTTGGCCTGCCTTGCTAGGTTGGGGAAGTTCTCCTGGATAATATCCTGAAAAGTGTTTCCCAGCTTGGTTCCATTCTCCCCATCACTTTCAGGTACACCAGTCAGACGGAGATTTGGTCTTTTCACATAGTCCCATATTTCTTGGAGGCTTGTTCATTTCTTTTTACTATTTTTTCTCTAAACTTCTCTTCTTGCTTCATTTCATTCATTTGATCTTCAATCACTGATACCCTTTCTTCCACTTGATCAAATCGGCTACCGAAGCTTGTGCATGCATCATGTGGTTCTTGTGCCATGTTTTTCAGCTCCATCAGGTCATTTAAGGACTTCTCTACAATGTTTATTCTAGTTAGCCATTCGTCTAATCTTTTTTCAAGGTTTTTAGCTTCTTTGAGATGGGTTCGAACACCCTCCTTTAGCTCAGAGAAGTTTGTTATTACCAATCGTCTGAAGCCTTCTCTCAACTTGTCAAAGTCATTCTCCGTCTAGCTTTGTTCTGTTGCTGGCGAGGAGCTGCTTTCCTTTGGAGGAGAAGAGGCGCTCTGATTTTTAGAATTTTCAGCTTTTCTGCTGTGGTTTCTCCCCATCTTTGTGATTTTTTCTACCTTTGGTCTTTGATGATGGTGATGTACAGATGTGGTTTTGGTGTGGATGTCCTTTGTGTTTGTTAGTTTTCCTTCTAACAGTCAGGACCCTCAGCCGCAGGTCTGTTGGAGTTTGCTGGAGGTCCACTCCAGACCTGTTTGCCTGGGTATCACCAGCAGATGCTGTGGAACAGCAAATATTGCAGAATGGCAGATATTGCTGCCTGATCCTTCCTCTGGAAACTTCATCTCAGAGGGGCACCTGGCTGTATGAGATGTCAGTCGGCCCCTACTGGGAGGTGTCTCCCAGTTAGGCTACTCGGGGGTCAGGGACCCACTTGAGGAGGCAATATGTCGTTTCTCAGGTCTCATACTCTGCGCTGGGAGAACTTCTACTCTATTCAAAGCTGTCAGACAGGGACGTTTAAGTCTGTGAAGTTTCTGCTGCCTTTTGTTCAGCTATGCCCTGCCCCCAGAGGTGGAGTCTACAGAGGCAGGCAGGCCTCCTTGGGCTGCGGTGGGCTCCACCCAGTTTGAGCTTCCACTTTGTTTACCTACTCAAGCCTCAGCAAGGAGCGAGGCTCCGTAGGTGTGGGACCCTCCAAGCCAGGCATGGGTTATAATCTCCTGGTGTGCTGTTTGCTAAGGCCATTGGAAAAGCGCAGTTATTAGGGTGGGAGTGACCTGATTTTCCAGGTACCGTCTGTCACGGCTTCCCTTTGCTAGGAAAGGGAATTCCTCAACCCCTTGCGCTTCCCAGGTGAGGCGATGCCCCACCCTGCTCTGTGGGCTGCACCCACTGTCTGACAAGCCCCAGTGAGATGAACCCAGTACCTCAGTTGGAAATGCAGAAATCACCTATCTTCTGTGTCGCTCACGCTGGGAGCTGCAGACTGGAGCTGTTCCTATTTGGCCATCTTGGAACCCTTATTTTACATTTTCAACAGTGCACAGGGTTCTGATTTCTCCACATCCTTATCAATGGTTGTTATTTTCTGATTTTCTGATAGTAGCCATCCTAATTAGTATGTACCTCATTATAATTTTAATTTGTGTTTTCCTAATGATTAGTGATGTTGAACTTTTTTAAAAAATGTCCTTTATGACCATTTATATATCTTCTGTTTTTTTTTTTTTTTTTTTTTTGAGATGGAGTCTCACTCTGTCACCAGGCTGGAGTGCAGTGGTGCGATCTTGGCTCACTGCAACTTCCACCTCCTGGGTTCAAGCGATTCTCCTGGCTCAGCCTCCTGAGTAGCTGGGACTGCAGGTGCACGCCACCATGTCCAGCTAATTTTTATATTTTTAGTAGAGACGGGATTTCACCATTTTGGCCAGGATGGTCTCGATCTCTTGACCTCGTGATTCACCTGCCTTGGCCTCCCAAAGTTCTGGGATTACAGGTGTGAGCCACCACGCCTCCATTTCTTTGGAGAAATGTCTATTCAAGTCATTTGCCCACTTTTTAATTGGGTGGTTTCGTTTTTATATTGTTGAGTTCTGTATTAACTCCTTGTCAGATATATGATTTGCAAATATGTTCTCTCATTCTGTGGGTTATCTTTCTACTCTGTTGATAGTGTCTTTTGATGCACAACATTTTTAAATTTTCATAAAGTCCAGTTTGTCTATTTTGTTATTGTTGCCTGTATCTTTGATGTCATATCTAAGAAAGAATTGCTACGTCCAAGGTTGTGCTTTCTTCTTTCTTGCCTTATGTTTTTTAAAATAATAATTTTATGGTATTAGGTCTTACATTTAGGTCATGGAGCCATTTGGGGTTAATTTTAGTATATAGTATTAGGTAAGGTCCAATTTCATTCTTTTGCATGTGGATATCCAGTTTTCCCAGATCCATTTGTTGAAAAGGCTGTATTTTTCTCCACTGAATGGTCTTGACACCCTTGTCAAAAATCACTTTACCATATAAGCAAGGATGCATTTCTGGACTCCCTATTGTATTTAGTTGTTCTACATATGTGTCTGTCTTTATGTCAGTACTATTCTGCTTTGATTACTGTAGCTTTGTAGTAACTTTTGAAATCAGAAAGTGTGGCCAGGCTTGGTGGCTCATGCCCGTAATCCCAGCACTTTGGGAGGCTGAGGTGGGTGGATCACCTGAGGTCAGAGGTTTAAGACCAGCCTGGCCAACATGGTGAAACACCATCTCTACTGAAAATACAAAAATTAGTTGGGTATGATGGCACACGTCTGTAATCCCAGCTATTCTTCAGGAGACTGAGGCACGAGAATCGCTTGAACCTGGGAGACAGAGGTTGCAGTGAGCCGAAATTGCACCACTGCACTCCAGCCTGGACGACAGAGCGAGACTGTGTCCCCAGCACTTGGGGAGGCTGAGGTGGGTGGATCACTTAAGCCCAGGAGTTTGAGACCAGCCTGGGCAACATGGCGAAACCTCATCTCTATGAAAAATACAAAAAATTAGCCAGGAATGGTGGCGTGTGCCTGTAGTCCCAGCTACTTTTAGGGGGCTGAGGCAGGAGAATCACTTGAACTCAGGAGGTTGAGGCTGTAGTGAGCCTAGATTGCACCACTGCACTCCAGCCTGGATGACAAAGTGAGATGCTTTAAAAAAAAAATACATAAATAAGTAAAAGCTGCTGTTTCCAATAGACAAAGACTCCTGGTTGAAGTCCTTGGTCCTTGGGTTCTTTGTCTTCTAGGAGCTTACAGTGGAAACGCTCTTTTACTCAATTACAGTTTTTAATTAGCTGCCTTACAAGGCCATTACAATAATACAACATATATCCTTTTAATACAATAGATTCACAGTTTCCTGGAGACAGTTTCATAGGTCTGCCTGTTTCAAATGGAGACAGCCAGTATTTATCAAAAAGGATTGATCTTAGGCCAAGCAAAACCAGTGGAAGGGCTTTTGGCAAAGGAATTTTAAAAGCCTCAGTTAATTTTGCCAATTTAGTTTTGATTATCCTGTTTGTGTGTTCCACTAACCCAGATTACTGGGGAGCAATATGCATAATGGATGTTGGAGAATAGGTTAGATTTTATATATTGACTGGATTATTTGTCTGGTAAGATGAGTACCCCTGTTGCTATGAAGTTCTAGAGGAACTCCCCAATTTGAAATAATTTTCCCTAAGAATTTTACTTACTGCTAATGCTGTTGCTCTTCTGGATAGAAATGCTTCTATCCAGTGAGAAAACGTATAATTCATTACTAGAATATACTTGTATCCTTGTGATGGTGGTAGCTGAATAAAATATAATTGTCCTACCTTGAAGGGGCTTTCAGGTAGAGGAACATGACCTTGATTGCTATGTAAAGGTTTCCCTGGATTATATTCTGGGCAGATGTGTCAATGATTGTATATCTATATACCAATCCACAGTTGGGGAAGGCCTCCAATAATACTGTTTTCCCCAAGTAATCATTTTATTAGGGTCCCAGTGAGTTAAATCATGTACATAAGTTCAGAAAGTTGACTGTAATTTGGTTGGAAGTATGGGTAGATCATTTGGTCCATACCATAGCCCAGTCTTGGAGGAGTATGTTTTCCCTTTTGTTTCCCAATTTTCTTGTTCTTTTTTGGAGCTTTATGTTGAGCTAATTTTATGTCAAAATCAAATGCTTTCTTAAAAGCTAAAAAGGGGTTGATTTGCTTATTCAAATATACTTAGAGCAGCCCTTTTTACTATATTGTCTGCTAAATGATGTACTTTGCTTTCTGGAATGTCTGACTTTGAATGGCTTCAGATCTTGATAATGGCTAATGATTTGGGAAATAATACGGCTTCTAATGATTCTGAAACATGGTGTCCATTTTTAATGGACTGATCAGAAGAGGTTAAAAATCCTCTTTGTTTTCTGGGCATGGTGGCTCACACCTGTAATCCCAACACTTTGGGAGGCCGAGGCAGTGAAACACAAGAGTTCCCTTGACCCCTTTGTGAGACTCATGAAGGGGTGGCTTGTTTTTTCAGCCTGCAGCTGTGAGCCCTTCATGGGAGTGGGAGCATGCAGGTGAGCGGATGCAGGAGCCAGGGCAAACAAATGCTGGAACCAGCCGGCCACTTCTCTCCAGTGGGAGCAGGCCTTGTGCAGGCCCCACAGCAGGATCCAAGAGTGTTACAATGCTCTTTTAGCTCTGCCATCTGGGAGGGAGTGCCGGTGACCCCTAGAGCCCCAGAGGACATGTTACTAGCTCAGTGGGCTTTTTGCCTCATTGTGAGGGGCAGCTGCCCTCTGCCAGTGAGGGCAAAGGGCCAGTGTGACAGCCTTTTTGGGTTCCTGCACCCAGTGGTCCTGAAATCTTGTCCAATGCCCAAGAGGAATGAGGTCACACAGACTTGAAGGATGGTGAATGCAGAGATTTTATTGAGCAGTGGAAGTGGCTCTTAGTGGGCTGGGGCACTGGAAAGGGGATGGAGTGGGAAAGTAGTCTTCCCCTGGAGTTCAGGCGTCCCAACTGAACTCCTCTGCAACCATCCCCGGCTGAACTCCTCTCTGACTCTAGTCTCTGATGTTCAGCTACTTCTTCTACTCTCAATGTTCAGATGCTTCTCTCTTCTGTGTGTCTGCTGAGTTTGGGGTCTGGGGTTCTTACGGGCACAGGATAGGGGGTGTGGTGGGCTAAAAGAAAACATTTGGGTGGGGAAATGGGGATGTGAAGTTCTCATTTAGGGCTGCAGGTCCAGGCTTGAGGGTGGAACCCTTGCCAGGGACCCCGCCCTTTTCTATCTAGTATTTCCCTGCCTTCTGTCCATATCAACAGGAGGATCACTTGAGCCCAGGAGTTCAAGACCAGTCTGGGCAACATAGTGAGACCCTGTCTCAAAAAAAAAAAAATTCTCTTTGTTTCCATACCATTCCAAAGTCATGAGCTACTCTGACAGCATATCTGCTGCCTGTGTAAATATTAGCAGTTATTCCTTTTGTCCACGACAAGCTCTAACTAATGCGATTAACTCTGCTTGTTGAGCTGAGGTTGCTTTTGGAAGACGAGAACTTTCTGTTTCCTCAGTTAAGATACTATAGCATAATCTGGTCGGGTGTGGTGGTTCACGCCTGTAATCCCATCAGTTTGGGAGGCTGAGGTGGGTGGATCACCTGAGGTCAGGAGTTTGAGACCAGCCTGGCCAACATGGTGAAACCCTGTCTCTAATAAAAATACAAAAATTAGCCAGGTGTAGTGGCTTGCGCCTGTAAGTCCAGCTTCTCAGAAGCCTGAGGCAGGAGAATTGCTTGAACCTGGCGGATGGAGGTTGCAGTGAGCTGAATTGCGCCACTGTACTCCAGCCTCGGTGACAGAGCGAGACTCCATCTCAAAGAATGGAGTGGCTCACGCCTGTAATCCCAGCACTTTGGGAGGCAGAGGTGGGTGGATCAGGAGGTCAGGTGTTCAAGACCAGCCTGGCCAACATGGTGAAACCCTGTCTCCACTGAAAATACAAAAATTAGCTGGGTGTGGTGGCAGGCGCCTGTAATTCCAGCTACTAGGGAGGCTGAGGCAGGATAATTGCTTGAATCTGGGAGGCGGAGGTTGCAGTGAGCCGAGATTGCGCCACTGCACTCCAGCCTAAGTGACAGAGCAAAACTCCATCTTGAAAAACAACAACAAAAAAGATAATTAGCATGATCTGCAAAATAAATTCCAGATTCATCCTTCAAGTAAGATCCATCTGTAAATCAAACAACATCAGTGTTTAGTGAAGGGAATTTCTTGCAGGTCCATCCTATGAGGGAGAAGTTAGTCAGTTAAGATTATGCAATCCTGGGCTGGGTGCCGTGGCTCACACCTGTAATCCCAGCACTTTGGGAGGCCGAGGCGGGCGGATCACGAGGTCAGAGATCGAGACCATCCTGGCCAACATGGTGAAACCCCGTATCTACTAAAAATACAAAAATTAGCTGGGCGTGGTGACAGGCGCCTGTAGTCCCAGGTACTTGGCAAGCTGAGGCAGGGGAATTGCTTGAACCAGGGAGGCAGAGGTTGCAGTGAGCTAAGATCGTGCCACTGCACTCCAGCCTGGCGACAGAGTGAGACTCTGTCTCCAAAAAAAAAAAAAAAAAAAAAAAAAAGATTATGCAATCCTGGGCCAGCCATGATGGCTCATACCTGTAATCCCAGCACTTGGGGAGGCAGAGGCGAGGCAGGAAGATCATTTGAGCCCAGAATTTCAGACTAGCCTGGGCAACATGGCGAAACCCGTCTCTACAAAAATTCACCAGGTGTGATGGTGCACACTTGTAGTCTCATTTACTCAGAAGGCTGAGGCAGGAGGATTGCTTAAACCTGGAAGATTGAGGCTGCAGTGAGCCATGATTGCAGCCACTGCTCTCCAGACTGGGTGACAGAAGGAGACCCTGTCTCAAAAAACAAACAAAAAAAACAAAGTTTCTTTGTCAGTTTTCAAATAGTTTATCTCCCCTTTTTAGACTATCAGTCTCTTGATTACCTATTCTATTGTGGTAAATAGTTGTTAGCTAGACAACAGCAAATCTGCATTTTCGAAGGCATGATTGTTAGGTGAAAATTTACATCCCTAGGCACAGAACTTAGATCTAAACACCATTATTTGCTGAGACAAAGAAGGCCATAGGTAAAGGGCCGCCAGACAAGACAAGATTGCCAGGTAGTTTTAAACAGAGCTAAGATTTCTTACGTAAACTTTAAGCCAGTGTCTTCCCCGTCATATTTCTTGTGGTTTAGATGCAGAGAGGGAGATTTTCTTTATAAATGCAGATCTCTTTCACAAAGAGTTTCTAAATAGCCAGCTGAATGCCAGAAAGTTATATTTTGGAGACCAATCTAGTTAGATAGGTAGCCTTTTCAATTTAGCTTTTTTCTTGATTAGATTACTAACTTCAGGGTGGAGCCCTTGGATGAATAGGTCAAAGAAAGCATGCAGTTTATAGGACATATATTTAAATATGTGAAAATTAGACACAGCTGGAAGGCAGAACACGTAGATCCCCTCAAATCAAGGGGCTCATTTTTACATTGAATCCTAGGTCTTCAAAACTAGGGAAATGCCACAGGATTGGACAGTGCAATGCTTCTGCAGTGCCCCTTGCTGCAAGGATATTCCCCCAAGACTGGTGGGTAACCCAACAATAATCAGCTACTCTGTGATCAGCCCATCCTCCATGGGAGTCTTACGCCTTAGCGGCAACTGTTTCCATAGACCCTAAGGATCAAAACTACTCTTTTCTTATCTGTATGCGGGAAGAAATGAGTAGTTTCCTGCAGTAATAACCACTCATTGTAAATGCTGTCAACTACTTCCGTAGCTGCAGTCCTCACCAGTGACTTTCAGCTATTGCACACTCAAAGGTCATCTTCTCTCATAGTACAAAATAATCCCTGGTATCCCCAAAAGCCAGAGATAATGGAGAGAGAGCAGATCTTTAGACCTGAGAAAAACCTTCCATAGGTTTTGGGACTCCACAAAGAAAGCAAAAGACCCCAAAAGATGGGTGTTCAGTACCTTTTTCTGTGTTCCTTAAGGGGTCTCAGGACCACTAGAAGTCTCCTCTAGATTCTTCATTTGATATCAAAGATGACAAAAGGAAGGAGGAACAGAAGTAGAAGGAAATGGATAAATAAATCTTAGAGGAGCCAAATTAGGGGGATTTTATTTTTTCTTTTTTGAGATGGAGTCTCATTCTGTCACCCAGGCTGGAGTACAGTGGCGTGATCTCGGCTCACTGCAACCTCCATCTCCTGGGCTCAAGCAATTCTCCTGCCTCAGCCTCCTGAATAGCTGGGATTACAGGCATGTGCCATCACGCCCAGCTAATGTTTGTATTTTTAGTAGAGAAGGGGTTTCACCATGTTGGTCAGGCTGGTCTCGAACTCCTGACTTCGTGATCTGCCTGCCTTGGCCTCCCAAAGTGCTGGGATTACAGGCATGAACCACCACGCCCTGCCTGGATTTTAAACTTTTTCAAAACGCAAAAATCATGTTACTCAAAATTGTTACTACCAGATGTTGAAGAACAGCTGTATTATTAATTGCTATTAGATTCTGTACAAATTTCTAACCTCTACCATTAGATTTTCTTATGGGAAGGATTAGAGTGTTAACATGGGCTTGTACAAGGTATAATCAAGCCTCTTTTTATAGAATCCAAAACTACAGATCTTACTCCCTCCAAGGCCTTCAATCTTAGAGGGTACTGCTTAAGGTTTGGGACAGGTTTTGATGGATCTATCTGGATTTTGATTGGAGGAGCTAAGATAATTTTCCTGATATCAGTGGAGAATTTTGACTACAGCTAATCAGGCACTACTTTTAACAGCGCTTCTAGTTCTTTATTATTTAACAATTTAGTATCTTCTATGGCAATATAAATTGCAATTAAAAGGATCAGATTTGGAAAAATTGTTGTATCTCACAATTTTGTTTTACCTTCTAATTCTAAATACACTTCCCCCTTTTGAGAAGAGTATGGATATTATATAATTTAAAACATTTCTCCTTATCAAATGCATGGGGGCTGAGGGAACTAGGAGGAAAACATGTGTTCCCTCTAGGGACCTAACTGAAAAACTATAGGTTGAGATTTATATGCTGTTATAGGAGTATTTGTTACACCCACCATCTGTATTGGTTTTTGACTCCAAGGAATGAGACTTTGTAAGAAGGTGGGATTTATTATTGATAATGTAGCTCTGGTGTCATTAAGAGCTTGTGTTTGGGGCCAGGTGCAGTGGCTCATGCCTATAATCCCAGCACTTTGGGAGGCCAAGGTGGGCAGATCACCTGAGGTCAGGAGTTTAAGACCAGCCTGGCCAACACAGCGAAACCTTGTCTCCACTAAAAATACAAAAAAAATTAGCCAGGCATGGTGGCGTGCACCTGTAGTCCCAGCTACTCAGGAGGCTGAGGCATGAGAATCACTTGAACCCGGGAGGCAGAGGTTGTGGTGAGCCAAGATTGTGCTGTTGCACACCAGCCTGGGTGACAGTGAGACTCTGTCTCAACAACAAAAGTTGTTGTATACTAACCATTTTGGTGGTTAGTATAACTTTATTCTGTTAGGCCTGAATATTTTTTAATGTTTTTTCCCCAAATCTTACATAGTGTGACATCAAAGGTTTGATATAGTTTGGATATTTGTCCTGTCCAAATTTCATGTTGAAATTTGATCCCCAATGTTGGAGGGACCAGGTGGGAGATGTTTGGCTCATGGGGGCAGATCATTCATGAGTGGCTTGGTGCCATCCTCACAGTAATGAATGAGTTCTCATTCTATTGGTTCCCATGAGAGCTGATTGTTAAAAACAGCCTGGCACCTCCCCTCAATTTCTTCCTCTCTTGCCGTGTGATCTCTGCACACCAGCTCCCCTTCTCCTTCTGCCATGGGTGGAAGCAGCTGGAGGCCTTCACCAGAGGCAAATGCTGGCACCATGCTTCTTGTACAGTCTTCAGAATTGTGAACCAAATAAACCTATTTTCTTATAAATTACCCAGCCTCAGTTATTCCTTTATAGCAACACAAAGACAGACTAAGACAAAGCTCATGAAAATTTTGTTGATGTTGTATTTTGTTCCAGTCAACCACTTTTTGAAAAACTAAGGGGATAGCATCTAGTAAAGCTTTGGCAGTGTTGCAGGCCCATTCACAATCTGCTTCAGAACATTTATGGAAGTTCTCTAAAGGATTTCTCTAATGTGCCTTTGCTATCCTATTTGGCTTTATCAAAGATGAACGAATTGATATAAGTCAGAGAATCTGGGATTGAAAGTTTGAATGTTTAATTCAAATTCTCTAGCAAATCCAATAGAATCCTGAAGAGGATCAGGAAATTCTTTAATTATACCTTTAAGTTCTACCTTTGAGCGTAGTTGATAAATCAAGCAGGTTCTCTTCTACTAGACACAGGGTATTCCCTAAATGGAACCAGTACAGCAGGAGGAGGAGGAGGAAGGGAAGGTAGTCTGATAGACAAGGAAGTTCTGACAATGAAGGACAAAGAGAAGAAGGAGCTGAAGGAGAAGAAGAAATGTCAGTAGGGTTTTTCAATTCAAAATTATTTTAGACAATTTTTTCATTTCCTCTTGCAAAGAATCGTCTTTATCAGAAAGCTTCTAAGTACTATTGAAAATAGCTCTCCCAGTTATTTTGTTTTATTTTAGAGCCAGCTTTTATTTTGGATTCAGGGAGTTTGTTATATGGGTATATTGTGTGATGCTGAGGTTTGTGGGTGCAAAGGATCCCATTACCCAGGTAGTGCGCATAGTACCCAATATGTAGTTTTTTAGCCCTTGCCCACCCCCAAGTAGTTCCCAGTGTTAATTTTCCTTCTGTTATGCCCATGTGTACCTGATGCTTAGCTCCCACTTATAAGTGAGAACATGCAGTATTTGGTTTTCTGCTCCTGTGTTAATTCACTTAGGATAATGAGAGCTGGATTTTTAAAAATTGAGTATGCAGAGAAACTAGTTTAGGTATTTCAAAGGTACCCCCATTTTGGCCACTGTAATTTGGGGTCATTGCAAATTATGCATGACTAATTTTCTAAATATTTACATGAAGATGTGCCATGAATCCAGCTTATGTTTCTAGTGGTGGATCTCTTCTTCAGGAGGAATACTTGGTTTTGGATGCATGATTACTCAGACTTTAGATTTTCCTCTTGAATGACCAAACAACTTAGATGGGAGATATTTTGGATTAAGTGTGCTGCCTGTGGGAATAGCCCCTCAAGGTGTCACTCTTGTGTTGGTTTTTCCCTTTTATGTGTCTTGGTGATTCCAAGAGGCTTGGGTGCTTAAGGCAGTAGGTGATCAGCTGTTATGTGTGTTCATTTAACTTTATGGTTTTTGTTTGTTTTTAGACAGGGTCTTTCTCTGTCACCCAGGCTAGAATGCAGTGGTGTGATTACAGCTCACTGCAGCCTCGAATTCCTGGTCTCAAGTGATCCTCCCTTGTTTCAGCCTCCCAAGTAGCTGGGACTACAGGTGCACACCCCACACCTGGCTAATTTCTTAATTATTTTTTGTAGAGATGGAGTCTTACTATGTTGCCCAGGTTAGTCCTAAACTCCTGGGTTCACGTGATCCTTCCGCCTTGGCCTCCCAAAGTGCTGGGATTATAGGCATGAGCCACTGTGCCTGGCTCTGTAGGCTCTTCTTAAGGGATTTCCTGTAAGACTGTTTCATGTCGTGAACAATGAGCTCCAACACTCCCACAAAGACCTCGGTAGCCTAAGGTGCCTTTCAGTTGGCAAGAACAGTGTCTCTCATCTTTGGGACTTATTTTGTCCTCATAAAGAGCCTTTTGTAGTTTTAGTTACTCAAGAAGAAACTTTAGGCCAGGCACAGTGGCTTACACCTGTAATCCCAGCACTTTGGGAGGCTGAGATGGGTGGATTGCTTGAGCCTAGGAGTTTGAGATCAGACTGGACAATATGGCAAAACTCTGTCTCTACAAACAATACAAAAAATTAGCCAGGTGTGGGGGCGCACACCTGTAGTTCCACCTGTTTGGGAGACTGAGGTGAGTGAATCATTTGGACCTGGGAAGTTGAGGCTTCAGTGAGCCATGATCATCGCTACTGCACTCCAGCCTGGGCAACAAAGGGAGACCCTGTCTCAAAAAAAAAAAAAAAAAAAAGAATAATAATAATATTTGTATTTGTCAGTTGTCAGTTGAACGGAGCTTCAGAATCTGGTTAGTTTTAAAGATTACAAATTTTGCTTAAGTCACAAAGATTCATTTCCTCTTTTCAAAGATAAACTGTTTTCTCCCTGACCAAAGTTTCAAATGAGATAAAAAGTTATAGAAATGCTAATGAGGCCGAGTGTGGTGGCTCACGCCTGTAATCCCAGCACTTTGGGAGGCTGAGGCAGGCAGATCACCTGAGGTCAGGAGTTTGAGACCAGCCTGGCCAACACAGTGAAACCCCATCTCTACTAAAAATACAAAATTAGCTGGGCATGGTGGCACGCACCTGTAATCCCAGCTACTCCGGAGACTGAGGCAGGAGAATTGCTTGAACCCTAGAGGCAGTGGTTGCAGTGAGCCGAGATTGCACTACTGCACTCCAGCCTGGGCCACAAAGTGAGAGCCTGTCTCAAAAAATAAGTAAAAGAAAAATAAATAAATAACAAAATAATGTTTCAACCTCTACCAAGCTGGGAGGTTCAGACCCTGAGAGATGGCTTACTAGACATTTCCATTGACTTCAGCGAGATTGGGTGAATGAAAGTCATTTGTGTTGGTACCAGCATTCCAGTTGTCAGCAAAGTGACAGATGTCACTGGAGGTCTGCTTTGAGTCCCTTTGTGGTGACCAAAATGTCAACCTTAAATAATGAGATTCAGAAAATATGATAAAGTATAGGGTTTATTTAAACACAAAGTATGATCTGATCACTGTGCATTTGTTTTTGTGGGCTGGCTGCTGAAGAGTCAGAGTTCTGTCTTCATGTATTGTCTGGTCATTGTCCATTTGTATATCCTCCAGTCCCTTGCTACTAAAAGCAAATAAAAAATGACAGCCACCTGGGAAACACAGACCCCAAACACATGGGAGCAAGTGTTCCAAAGTGGGGAAGTTGAGTTTCCATTTATATAGGCAGTTAACAGGGTTGTAACATTTTTCCATACAAGGTCAGTCCATATGTTGTATGTTATAGTTTGTTACATTTCAAGGAAGTGATTGGTTAGTTTGTTACATTTCAAGGAAGACTGCCTTAACATTCAGTGAGCAGGGGTGATAATCTGAAGAGATCTTGGGCTGTAAGGCTTTTCCTAGTCATTTACAGGAAAAGCAGAACTTGCAGCTGCATGCTACTGACTCAGGTCATAGAACCACATTCCTCTCAAGGCTCAAAATAATCTAAAATTCTGCCAGCTTTAAATTTGAGTTACTCAGTTTCACACCATCATAGGCCTAAGCTCACATTTTATTCAAAACAACTTCAATGTGGTATAGATAAATTTTTATAACCCTTTATAAGTTATGATTTATCTCTTTAATATTAACGAAATTTAGGAATTACCTCCTGATGTTTGCTGCATATATATACACAGATTGATGGTAAATATTTTATTGCACTGTTTAGTTCTGTATTATACTATCAACATTACTGTTTTTCTAAAATAAAGCAGAATCTTTTCTTTGTTTTAAAATGATCTCAGTTCCCAAGGAAGAAACTACACCAATTTGAGTCTGAAATATCAAACATTGAAGAATACAAAGTTTATTTTCTAAGCAGTGAAAAACCTTGTATCTAATGAAGCAAGTTCGTTCAGATGGTGTAGCTGGCAAACAGGACAAGAGCTACGTCAAGGTAGCAAGACTGAAGCTTGATCTTGGTTGGAATGGAACAAAATGCTCAAAATGCTCATAGTATTATTATTATTATTATTATCGAGTCAAGTTCTCACTTTGTCACCCAGGCTGGAGTGCAGTGGCACAATCATAGCTCACTGCAGCCTTGATCTCCCAGGCTCAAGTGATCCTCCTGCCTCAGCACCCCCAAGTAGCTGGGACTACAGGTCCGCACTACCATGCCCAGCTAATTTTTTTTTTTTTTTTTTTTTTTTTTTGTAGAGATGGGGTTTTGCCATGGTGCCCAGGCTGGTCTTGAACTCTGAGCTTAAGCGATCTGCCCACCTTATCCCCCCAAAGTGCTAAGATTATAGGAGTGAACCACCGTGCCCGGCCTAGTGTTAATTTTCTTTTTGCATGATTTTTACACTACTATGAAAACAAGCAAAGTCCACCCAAATGAGAACCAACAGAATTCATTTATTCAAATCTTGCTATAACAAGGAAGTCAGCCAACATCGCTTTCGTTGGGCAGACTCAAAAACGAGTAGGCAAGTTTTATAGTGGAAAAAAAGACGTTAAGGTATACTCTAATTGGAGGTTGTTGGCATGGGGAAGTTGAAGGCCAGCTATCTAAAAGCAGAACATCTTAGGGAATTAATTCAGGAAACATAGTTGGCTTTCTGTGGTTGGCCTTGAGTTGAAAGCATGCAGGGGTTGGGGCACAAAAATAGAGAAGCTGGTAGTCATTGATCAAATCCTCGCTGTCCTGGGGTGATTGCTGCCAAGATTGTAATTTGGATTTCCAGGCTGGTTGCTGAAGAGCCTGTAGGTCAGAGTTCTATCTTCATGTATGGTCTGGTCATTGTCCATTTATATATCCTCTAATCTCTCACTACTGAAGAGCAAATAAAAATGATTTGTGTTTTATAATTTTATGGAAGAATATATTCATGTAGCTTTGAGAGATTTGAAGATTCTAATAGTTACAGAAATCTTCCCAGATGAAAATTATATTTCGTGTCTGAGAATATAAGATGAATTATGTTTATACTGTAAGATATCTTTGCAAAGTTCTTGTTACACAGGTAGAAGTAGATTCTGGACCTCAAAGGTATATCAGTTACAATAATAATATGTACTTATGGGGTCTTTTGAGAAATTATAACCTGGTTTGGACTACCTCAGAAAGATTGGGCATTTTCTCCATGACTTATTGGATAATTGGGACTTTTAAAGATGTAAGAAAGAAAGTTACTGGTATATCACCATTGGAAACTCCTCACATTGCAATTTTCTATAGAGGGAATTGGTTGGCTGTGATGAATATTATATTTAAGTTTCTACAGTTTTTTAAATTAAATTTTTATTTTGAGAAATTTTCAAATAGAAATATTTTATATAAAAATTATACAGCATCAATAGATAAAGCTGAAGTATTCTTCATCCTCTCCCCTCCTGCCCCATTTTCTGTCCCCTTTCTTCCTGTAAGAGGCAACCTCTCATGAATTTGCTGTGTGTCCTTTTAACTCATAAAATCATTATTTCTAAAAACAATGTAATTGCCCTTACTTGGCTAATTATAAACACAAATATGGAAGGTTTGAAAGACCTACTTTCTAGATTCTTTTAGATTAGTAAATTATTATAATAAGCCTGAAAAACAGAACATTATTCAGCAAGTAATTCAACCAAGTAACATATATTCTGTGTTAAATAGTATATTATCTTTGTATTGGTATTAATGTATCTCATTAGTGGCAGGCATCTAGGTCTCTCAAGGAAGGAAGAAGGAGAATTAGGGGAAAAGAACCAATGAAAGAAAGCACAGATTGACACTTTGAGAAATGTGTAAAAAGTGAGTCAGAGGTTTTCCTCTTGATCTTGGCTGAAAGTGTGGCTAGGTCTCAAGTTTGCTTTGATCTTTTTTTGCCTGGCCCTTACAGAAGCAATGCTTTTTCTTTGTTTCAAAATGAATGGGCAAATATATATACTATACTTGTCAATCTCAGTGTTTTAAGTATTGCCAATTTGACACCAATGTGGCAGAACCAAGTTCAGTTTGTTAAAAGTTTAGTTTATTCTCCAAATATAAGTTGCTTCTGTTTTATAAATACCTACATAAAAAGCTTAAGTCCCAGCAATAATTTAATAAAATCCTATGCATCTTGTTTTAAATACTCCTGTGATTCACAGACAATCACAGTTGACTGAATAAAAACCTATATTTAGTAACTATTTGAAAGGTACTGTAATTAAGTCTGTTTTAGTTCTAATCATTACTAACACTGTGGATAATGCAAGAAAGGGGGAAAATACAGCTCATCAAAGAAGAGACCCATGAGATGGATATAGCTAGTTTTATCATAGTAAAAAAATCCCAAGGATGTTGACACATCGGTACTATCATTAATGAGAGATATAGTACAAAGACTTTGTCTGAAAAGATGACTTCATGGGTTATCAATGACTTTACATCTCTTCAAAGGATAAAAAGGGTTTATGTTTTTCTGGTGCCTGAATGGTTTTTTTTGTTTTGTTTTGTTTTTTTTTTTTTTTTTTTTTTGAGACGGAGTCTCGCTCTCTCACCCAGGCTGGAGTGCAGTGGCACGATCTCGGCTCGCTGCAAGCTCCGCCTCCCGGGGTTCACACCATTCTCCTGCCTCAGCCTCTCCGAGTAGCTGGGATTACAGGCACCCGCCACCACGCCCGGCTAATTTTTTTGTACTTTTAGTAGAGACGGGGTTTCACCGTGGTCTCGATCTGCTGACCTCGTGATCCGCCCACCTTGGCCTCCCAAAGTGCTGGGATTACAAGCGTGAGCCACCGCGCCCGGCCTTCCTGAATGTTTTAACTTGTTACATTGACTGCATGATGAGTACTATGGTTTGTGATTTAAATGTGTTATGAACATAATTTTTTCTTTGCATCTAAAATTTTGTTTTTGGCTTAAGGAAGAACCGAAAATGCTATTCATTCACTGGTCGTATATCTGTGATTTGTAGCATGTTCTATAAAATTTCATCTCCAAGGATAAAAATTTTCTTATATTTGTACATAAATAAAACTTTTGTGATCTTGATTAATTTTTAAAGGAGTTATACTTTTGTTATCTTTAACTTTTAAATTGGAGTATTTTCTTTGTGTTAATAGGCAGAAGACTATAGCCTTAATTTTATCAGTAGATTAGGAAGCATTTTCCTATATTTAATCTCTATATCACTTTCAGTTTTTGGCTTTCTTGAAGATAACCAAAATGTCAATTACTAGGGAATTCTACAACCTGAGAGTGATATTTTGAAATCTGCTATAATGACATAACGATGTATTTTTTGATATTTTTATAGGAAATGGAAATACTGGCAAACTAAAAATATTTGTTTATGGCTACTTGTTATTTCTAATCTTCCTCCTAAAATGTAAGGAATTAAAACTTGAACATTTATTTATGGGATGGTAAATTAGAAACTGATAGTAAATCAGAAGACTGATGATAATTAAAACATTATAAAATTGGGAAAGTAGCTAAAGAAGACCTTGGAGAATTATTATTAGATGTCTTCAGGAAGTGGTTGTAAAAAATATACCTGTCAGATGACAAATGTGCATGTTAAATTAAATAGTTCCTTATTATTTCTAAAATCTATGGTATTTGAATTTAAGATGACGTTTCAAATGACATAAAATGTTTTGCTTTAAGATTTTAAAATATAATACAACTATTTGTATAGCCAGCGCATGTAGCCTTGGTACCTCATTAGGTAAAGTGGAGTTTTTCCCTCATTGTTAATGAAAAGGATAAGGTTCCCTAAAAGAGAGCAAAAAGGAAAATAAGATATTGCTTTTTAAATTCTCTTCTTTAATTCCTGTTTTTCAGAGGATAGCTGGCTCACATATTATGTTTCTAAATTTATCAGTTCCCCGCCAAAGAGACAAATACATCTTTACAATGATTTATAGATTGCTAGGAGTTTTCTGGTCCATATTTACAAAAAACCTCAATTTCTAAACAAATTATATTCTAAAAGTTTGTTTTAAAATGTATTTTAGAATTTTTGATATATTTTTTCCATAGAAAGAGTTATAAATGGTAGGTTCCTAGGCCAGTCCACAAAAGTATTTTTAACCCATAAAGTAGTGAGGAATAAAGATTTGTTTTAAATAGTTTTATATTGAATTTAATGCTGGCAATTTAAGGAAAGCAGGTAGTTTGAATCACAGGATTGGGAAACTTGTATGGAAATTCTAAAGAGGACTTCTGGATACATTAAAATTGGCTTCAGAAACTATTTCTAATTTTTTGTCAAATTAAAATCCCCACTATCTTTTGCAAATGCACTACTATTCTTGAGATTAATAGCTCACAAATGGAACAATGAGAGAAATTTTCTTTGAGTGGTTAGGTATAGCTGAAAGAGGGATTATGGTAAGAGGATCCATAAATAACAAAAATTTGATATGTGAATTCTATCTCAGTGAAGTTGTTATTTAAAAAGTAAAAAAAATTATGTTATGGTTCTGTTTAAAAAGAAAAAAGTAAAAAATAAAAATAAGAAAATAAAAAATAAAAGCGTGAAAGGGGAAATAACTTCTTGCGACTAAACTTCCAAATAACAAAAGAGTGGCTTTACATTACTTAGTTGTTTGTATTTGTTATGATAAATGACAAGTAAGCCATTAGTTTTTACTAAATTCAGTAAAAAACCTTAATCTGACAGCTAGGGAAAGAAACAAATGGCAAATATACAGTAGATGATCTTTTTTTTGTTTTTTCTTTTTGTGAGATGAAGTTTTGCTCTTGTTGCCCAAGCTGTAATGCAGTGGCGCCATCTCGGTTCACTGCAACCTCCGCCTCTCGGGTTCAAGCGATTCTCCTGCCTCAGCCTCCCGAGTAGCTGGGATTACAGGCGTGTGCCACCACACCCGGCTAATTTTTTGTATTTCTAGTAGAAATGGGGTTTCACCATGTTAGCCAGGCTGGTCTTGAACTCCTGACCTCAGGTGATCCGCCCACCTTGGCCTCCCAAAGTGCTGGGATTACAGGCGTGAGCCACCATGCCCAGCAAGAATAGATGATCATTTAAAAGCTAAGAATATTTTATGAATTGGAGGGTTAGTTTAGAGTATTATAAAATATAGCCTACAAAATTCTGAAGAAAACTAACTTTTGCTGGCTAGGCGTGGTGGCCCACGCCTGTAATCCCAGCACTTTGGGAGGCTGAGGTGGGCAGATCACCTGAAGTAGGGAGTTCGAGACCAGCCTGACCAACATGGAGAAACCCAGTCTCTACTAAAAATACAAGATTAGCTGGGCGTGGTGGTGCATTGCCTGTAGTCCCAGCTACTCAGGAGGCTGAGGCAGGAGAATCGCTCGAACCCGGGAGGCAGACACTCCAGCCTGGGCAACAAGAGCAAAACTGCATCTCTAAAAAAAAGAAAACTAACTTTTGCTCTTCTAAAAGAGATGCCAAACTTAAATGATTTTATTTTCCTCACTTTGCCACTTATTTTTCCTCCTTTTGTCATTCAGGACTTTTGCTAGAGATGATAGTAGGATGTCTCTGCAATAATCCAGACACTGGAATTTGGCAGTTAGGAGGCATTTTAGTCTTTAGACTACTCAGTTTACTCTATATTGAATAGAATTTTTAGTGAAGGATCTTAATCTCATATTCTGTGTCACAAAATGTACATCATAGTGTTTTTTTCACAGAATTAGTAACACATACATTATTTTTAATAACTTTGAAGCAAAAGGCTACTTGTAGTGCATTAGTATCTCCACATACATATATATAATATTTATAATATTTTATATATATAAAGGACATGGTCTCACTATGTTTCCAGGTTGAACTTGATCAAACTCCTGGACTCAAGCAATCCTACTACCTCAGCTTCTAGAGTAGCTTAAACTACAGGTGTGTACCACTGTGCTTGGCCAATTGTTTACTCTGTATTTTTCACCATGAAGTTAAAACCTAAAATTAGGATATCATTTAGGAAAAAAAGATTAGGTGCTGAGATTAACTTTTAAAATATTTGGGCTTCAACTTTATTCCCACACACATTTCCAGAACCCTTGGGCTTTGTAGGAGTGGCAAAACTCCACTTCCATCCTCTTAGGATCCCAGCTGGGTCTGAGAATTAAATTGACATAAGGCATTAACTGGAGAAAAACATACAAATGTATTTAATACAAATTTTACGTGGCATGGGAGCCCTCGTAAGGAAGTGAAGACCCAAAGAAGCAGTTAGAGTCAATCACTGGTGTACTGAATTGGACAACTATATTAGCTGTGAAAAAGCAGCTAAATTGTGTGGGGAGGCTTAAAAGATAAGAGTTATTTTAACAAGGTCTGTACAGAATTCCTTTGGTCTCAACTTCATCCTTGAGGATAAGGATGTTTTATTCCTTTTGGTATAGGGAGGGTGTCTTTCACATGGGAATTTCATCTCCTGCTTTTAAGAAACAGAAAAGAGGCTAGAAGGATCTTTTTGCACCTGCTGCTTTTCAAGTGCCTTTAATTCAAAATAGTCAATATGTCAGAGTGGTATATTTTTAACTCCTTCAACTTAAATGGAAGATTCATGTTTTCTTGAAAGGATTAGGAATATGAAGTTTCCTGCAGAATTTTACACCAAAGATGTATAAACATAAGAACTTCACCAGAATAGGGCAGTGAGAGTCTGAAACAATCTTTCAGGGAAAATCTGACGTTATCTCCCGAACATGTATGTAATTTTTGGCTAGACTCACAGACTTCTTAAAAAGTATGAAGGTAAGGAGAAAAATTTTTCTTCTGATTCTGTTGTGAGTTTGTTTGTTTGTTTGTTTTCTTTTGAGACAGGATCTTACTCTGTCGCCCAGGCCGGAGTGCAGTGGCACGATCTTGGCTCACTGCAGCCTCGACATCCAGGGCTAAAGTGATCATCCCACCTCAGTCTCCTGAGTAGCTGGGACCACAGGCACATGTCACCACTGCTGGCTAATTTTTTTTGATATATTTTGTAGAGATGGGGTTTTGCCATATTGCCCAGGCTGGTCTCAAACTCCTGAGCTCAAGCAATTTTTTTTTTAACCTGGTGATGGTTCACAACTTGTGATACCTAAGTTTGTGTATATATCAATAATATATATAAACAACATGCAATATTCATTTCCTGTATATTTTATTCTATGTTGTTTTTTGGAAGTAACTTTGTCTACTCAGCAAGTAGAATGTTACACAGCAAGTAAAGTCATTATTGTTTTGTTTAGTCCTGCTTTGTTTTTGCAATCCTAATTAAGGATAATATTCACTTCCTATCCAGAGATTATACCAATCCTTTTTATTCTGCTTTTCACTTTCCTGTTTCCTTCTTTTTCCTTCTCTTTTAAAACTTACACAAATGTCATACATGAAAACACTGTCATTGCAAAAACGTCCAAAAATAGAAATACAGAAGGCTGGGCGCAGTGGCTCATCCCTGTAATCTCAGTACTTTGGAGGCCGAGGCAGGTGGATTGCCTTGAGCCCAGGAGTTTGAGACCAGTCCAGGCAACATGGCAAAATCTTGTCTCTTTAAAAAATACAGAAATTGGCTGGGCATGGTGGTTCACACCTGTAATCCCAGCACTTTGGAAGGCCGAGGTGAGTGGATCACAAGGTCAGGAGTTCAAGACCAGCCTGGCCGAGATGGTGAAACCCTGTCTCTACTAAAAATACAAAAAATTAGCCTGGCATGGTGGTGAGTACCTGTAATCCCAGCTACTTGGGAGGCTGAGGCAGAAAATTGCCTGAACCCTGGAGGTGGAGGTTGCAGTGAGCCAAGATAGCGCCACTGCACTCCAGCCTGGTGACAGAGTGAGATTCCATCTGAAAAAAACAAAAAACAAAACACAAAACAAAAATTAGCCAGGCATGATAGTGTGCACCTGTAGTCTCAGCTACTCAGCAGGCTGAGGTGGGAGGATGGCTTGAGCCCAGAGACGAAAGTTGCAGTGAGCCAAGATTGTGCCACTGCATTCCAGCCTGGGCGACAGAGCCAGACCTTGTCTCAAAAAAGAAAAGGAAAGAAAAGAAAAGAAATATAGGCCAGGCATGGTGGCTCATGCTTGTAATCCCAGCACTTTGGAATACTGAGGCAGTTGGATGACTTGAGCCCCAGGAGTTTGAGACCAGCCTGGGCAACATGGTGAAACCCTGTCAATACAAAAAAAAAAAAAAAAAAATTAGCCAGGCTTGGTGGCCTCTGCCTGTAGTCCCAGCTACTTGGGAGGCTGAGGTAGAAGGATCACCTGATCCCAGGGAGGTTGAGGCTGCAGTGAGCCATTATCATGTCACTGCACTATGGCCAGGGTGACACAGTGAGACCCAGTCTCAAAGCAAAAAAAAAGAAAAGAAGGAAATACAATAAAAAGCAGTGTTACCTTTTTCCTTTCTTCTTCTATCTTATTCCCCTCTCCAGAAATCACTACTTTGATATGTTTCATTCAAAATCTTTTTCTGTTTATTTACATACTATTTCTATATAAAGAAACATGGTTTGCAGGGGATTTTCCTCTTTTTATATAAGTGGGGTCATACTGTCTATATTTTTAGCAACTTGTATTTTTTTTTTTTTTTTTCGAGATGGAGTAGTTTTGCTCTTGTCACCCAGGCTGGAGTGCAATGGTGCGATCTCGGCTCACTGCAACCTCTGCCTCCTTGGTTCAAACGATTCTTCTGCCTTAGCCTCTTGAGTAGCTGGGATTACAAGTGCGTACCACCACGCCTGGCTAATTTTTGTATTTTTAGTAGAGACAGGGTTTCTTTTTTTCTTTTTTTTTTTTTTGAGACAGAGTCTCGCTCTGTCGCCCAGGCTGGAGTGCAGTGGCGCAATCTCGGCTCACTGCAAGCTCCGCCTCCCGGGTTCACACCATTCTCCTGCCTCAGCCTGAGACAGGGTTTCACCATGTTGGCCAGGCTGGTCTCAAACTCCTGACCTCAAGTGATCTGCCCACCTCAGCCTCCCAAAGTGCTGGGATTACAGGCGTGAGCCACTGAGCCTGGCCTGCATTGTTTTTCAGTTAATGAAATGTAGAGGTCTTTCCGTAGCAATACTACTATTTAACTACAATAACCACTTCATAATGTTCCACAGAGGTTTATTTAACCATACTGAACTGATGGACAGTTAAGGTTTTTTGTTTGTTATCAAAATTCTCAGATTTTCTCCTCTCCTATCTATTTTTTCTGTTTTTCTGTTTTATTCTGTTCTGAGATTTCCTCAGCTTTGTCCTTCTCTTAAGATTTTCATTTTCATTTTTGTTATTACTTTTTTTTTTTTTTTTTTGAGATGGAGTTTCGCTCTTGTCACCCAGGCTGGAGTGCAGTGGTGTGATCTCAGCTCACTGCAACCTCCACCTCACGGGTTCAAGCAATTCTTCTGCCTCAGCCTCCCAAACTAGCTGGGATTATAGGTGCCCGCCACCACGCCCAGCTAATTTTTTTGTATTTTTAGTTGAGACGGAGTTTCACCATGTTGGCCAGGGCTGGTCTTGAACTCCTGACCTCAGGTGATCCACCTGCCTTGGCCTCCCAAAGTGCTGGATTACAGGCGTGAGCCACCGCGCCCGGCCTGTTATTACATTTTTAATTTATGTAAGTTTTTCTTTGCATGCTGAATGTTTTTTTTTAATTTTGTTTGTTACAGGTATCTCTTGGAAATAATCTTTTTCCTAATGTTTTCTTCTGCTGGCATAGTTTCTTTCTACCAGACTGCTTTCTTTTCTTTTGTTAATTTTAGTCTCTATTTTCCAAATACAGGCTTTCTTTAGGTATCTAGTAATTCTTAGCTGCCTGTTCTTAAGTAAGAATAGGTGAATAAAAGCCAATTGGGAAGCCTAAGTACATGGGATGGGGCTTGTAGATTTTCAGTTTTACTGTAGGATGACCTGGTTGGAACACATTTGTTAGGGAACCTTCTGGCTTCAACCCAAATTTACTAAAAAAAAAAAAGAAAAAGTAGGTGAATAAAAGCCAATTGGGAAGCCTAAGTACATGGGATGAGGCTTGTAGATTTTCAGTTTTACTGTAGGATGACCTGGTTGGAACACATTTGTTAGGGAACCTTCTGGCTTCAACCCAAATTTACCAAAAAAAAAAAAAAAAAAAAAAAAAAAAATTATAATCTACTGGGCTCAATAGAGTCAGGGAAGAGGGCTTCTGACCTTAGAATTCAGCATTCATATATGCATAGGGTCAGTTAGTCTCCTTGTTTTTCAGAATGATACCTGCATCCTCTACTGTACCTGGTGTCCTCTAATCTCCAGAGAATAAGCTGCAGACTTCTGCCATGATTGAGTTGTTAGGGAGAGATGGTCACCTGGAGATGTGGAATGGAGGAAGGAAATCTAAGGATCTAACAGCTTCTTAAATCTCTTTCATCCAATTTTTCTTATTTTATCCATTCCACTCCCCACTTACCCCCAGTTCCACAGGTCCATAGTCTTGCCAATTCTTATGTCTTTAGAAAATTCTGTGGTATATATTGCTTTCCTCACTGCCAGTTTAGGACTTGGCTCACTCAGCTTTCCTCACTGCCAGTTTAGGACTTGGCTCTCTTTGGTCGGCTAAGTCAGTTACCACTTTGTCATCTACTTTCTGATTTACAAAAAATCTGTTGCTTTTTTTCTTCTTCTCTTTTCCTCCTCATCCTTTGGGATTATGTATTTTAAAATTTGCCTTAATTTTTGTCTTAGTAGGGTTTCTGAAAGGAGTACTTTGAATATTAATATTAGATCTGCCCTCTTATCCTGGGAGTTTCTTACGTTATTTCTTTGATAGAGAAGCTGCGGTACATAGTAGTTGAGAGTGTGAGTTATAGCACGAGACTGCTTGGGTTTGAACTCTGAGTCTGCCACTTACTAGCTATTAGATTAACCTCTACATTCCTATTTTCCTCATCTGTAACATGGGGGATAATACTTAACTTTGTAGGGTGACCAGAGAATTAATTAATTAGTTAATGAAAATTAACTTATGTAAAGGACTTAGAGCAATGCCTTGCACATAGTATACCCTTAATGAATATTCATTATTAATATTATCTTGCCTCTCTTTTCTGTGTCTTATTTTCCCAGAACTCCTGTTAGTAAAATATTAATCTCCTTAGATTTATCCTTGAAGTATCTTATTTTTCTTTCATACTTTTCGTCTCATGTGTAGTTATACTTTCCTGGGAATTCTTGTAACCTCTGCTTAATGTCTTATTTTAACCATCTTATTTTATTTATTTATTTTTTTGAGATGGAGTCTTGCTCTGTTGCCCAGGCCGGAGTGCAATGGCGTGATCTTGGCTCACTGCAACCTCTGGCTCCCAGGTTCAAGTGATTCTCTTGCCTCAGCCTCTTGAGTAGCTGGGATTAAAGGCACTTGCCACCATGCCTGGCTAATTTTTGTATTTTTAGTACAGGCGGGGTTTCACCATGTTGGCCAGGCTGGTCCTGAACTATTGACCTCAGGTGATCCGTGATCTGCCCGCCTTGGCCTCCCAAAGTGTTGGGATTACAGGCGTGAGCCACCATGCCCAGCCAACAATCTTATTTTAAATATCAAACAGCTCTTTTGACATCTGATTTTAATCTTTAATGTTAAGGGATTTTCTCACATGTCCGATGACCTTTGGTAGTTTGTGCATATTTATTTTAAGTTGATTAAAAGCTCTTTAGGAATAAAACTAATTGTGGAGTAAGTAAGGAATAAGCCTTACTTTTGGGTGTTAGGAGGGACATAATTATTATTATGAAGAGGATCTTTTCTCTCAGATTGTGCAATGCCTCCAAAAAGACTTACAATTTCTCGCCTGTGCAATAAAGTGGAAGTGTTTCGGGTCAGTGGTGGGGTGGAGTGGGAGAGTGGGTAGGGGAATTAAGTCCCACCCTTTGGTATTTCAAGAAATCCCTTTGTTTTCTATCTATCTGTCCTATGTCTACTCTGTTCTGCCTAGTATCCTCAAGTCTGGAATACCCCTCTTCAATTTCTCTAGAGGATAAACTGCCATTCTCCAACCAAGTCACGGGTGTGTACACTTAGCTGCTGGCATTCTACACATGCGAGTAGGGAGGAGAATCAACTGTTCACATACACAGACTCTTATCCTGATTTTTCACTTTGTGCTTCCTCATTACCCACTGGGTACTTCCAAGGTCAGAGGCTTTCCCAGATTCTTTGGGGGTGAATTGGCTTTCTTCTCACCAATGTTCCCCTTTGTAATTTCCTGAGATTATAGCTTCCTCCACTATAATAAGTCAGATACCACTCCTCCATTTGTTCTCCCTTTTCTAAAAATATGTTATCCACTGTAAAACATACTATGTACTCCCTCTTCTGTTTGATTGTCCTTGAGGATTTAAACCTTTTAAATTATGTTGCCATCATTTTATTAGGGGAGCAGAGAAATACATATGCTTGATCTTCCTTTTTGACAGAAGTCATCAGATGAATGTTATTTTAAAATATTATTGCATTTAACTATACTATTTAATTATATAATGAGCTGGCATTCCCTAGTACACCTGGAAAAAGTAGGCCAGATTTGTTCATACAGATGTAGAGTCTGGCTGCCATGACCACACCCTCCTCTTTATAACAAGCAAGTGGTAGTGAACAAACTCAGGTCACAGGATCCAATGGAAAGAGTTTGAATTCCCATAGCCAGGGCAGGTTCCTCTACCTATAGTTAATGTTCTAGAGCTTGACTTTCCCCATTTCTGCTAGAAACAGACTTTACTCAGCCACAATTCCATTTTCTTTTATTTCCCCTTTTGCCTTTACTAGCTTGAATTACTGGCATTAATTGAGGATTCCTCTTCTCTGACATACAAGAAAGATAAGGTCCATTTGGTATACTCTAAACATCCATACAGGGGAATACTACTAAGCAATTAAAAAGAACAAATGATTCATGCTTTAACATCTATGAACTTCAAAAACATTAGGCTAAGTGAAAGAGCCACATGCAAAAGATTACATATGAAAGGTTCAGAAAGAGCGTATCTACGGAGATAGAAAGCAAGTTAGTAGTTGCCTGAGGCTGGAATGCCTAGTGGTGGGGAGGCTGTGCATGTGTAGGGGCAGAGGGTATATGGGAACTCCCTGTACTTCTCCTTCAATTTTGCTGTGAACCTAAAACTGCTCTTAAAAAGTCTATTAAAAATATATTTTAAAATGTTCTCAAATAGGAATTACACTTTAAATTATAAAAATGTTACCACTGCATATGTAAAGCTCTGTGCATCCTAGGTAGCAAATTTAAACAAAATTACTATAGCATTTAATTATTCATTGGGATTTAGGTTTATTGACCTCATACCTCATAAGTGAAGCCTTCTTCTTTTTTTCTTTTTTTTTTTGAGACATAGTCTCGCTCTGTCATCCAGGCTGGAGTGCAGTGGTGCAATCTTGGCTCACTGCAACCTCCACCTCCTGGGTTCAAGTGATTCTCCTGCCTCAGCCTCCGGAGTAGCTGAGAGTACAGGCATGTGCCACCATGCCTGGCTAATTTTTTTGTATTTTTAGTAGAGACGGGGTTTCTCCATATTGGTCAGGCTGGTCTTTAACTCCCGACCTCAGGTGATCTGCCCGCCTCGGCCTCCCAATGTGCTGGGATTACAAGCATGAGCCACCGTGCCCGGCCCCGATTTTTATTCTTAAAAGTAGAGATCTGAAATAAATGAACACATGAATGATGTGGCTATCTGGGTGAAAAGCTTTCTAGGCAGAGGAATCAATAACTGTAGAGACAGTTAGGTAAGAGAGAATGACAGAGAGATTTGTGTGACTTGGAACAAAAGTGAAAGAATAGTATTAGAAAACAAAATCAGAGAGCTGGCAGTGTATTAGATCAAGTAGGGTCTTGTAAGCCATGGTCAGGATTTTGAATTTTTCCCTGAGTGAGATGGGAAGGCAATAGAGGATTTGAGCAGAGGCAGGACATGATCTGATTTGCATTTTTAATGGATCATTCTGGGTGCTGTGTGGAGACTAGAGTAGGAGGAAAGAAGGTAGAAAAGGGGAAAGAATTAGTAGTAGTTGTCCAGGTGAGAAATAATAATAGCTTAGATCAGGGAACTAGTCTTGGAGGCAGTAATAAGTGGTCAGGTTCTGGATATATTTTGAGAGAAGAAACAATAGTATTTGTTTATGTGGTGTACGTGAAGGGAAGAATCAAGGAAGGATAAATTCAATGATTCTGACTAGAGCAACTGGAAGAATGGAATTGCCACTTACTAAGATGGAGAAGAGGAAGCTTAAAGGGAAAAATCAAGAGATTGGTTTTAGACACTTAAGATTGCCTATTCAAGTGGAAATATTGAGCATGTATAGTTGGGTATAAGAACCTGAAGTTCAGAAGAGAGGTATGACTGGAAGATACAAATTTAAGCATTGGCTATAAGTAAATGGTATCCATGGAACTGGCTTTACAATTATGCACTATGCATACAATGAAAACTTCTGGTTTTTTTTTTCCTTGCATTATGGAATATTGATGTCTTGTCCCCTTTTGGACTCCTCTCTCTCTCTCTTTTTTTTTCTTTTGAGACAGAGTCTTGCTCTGTCATCCAGGCTAGAGTGCAGAGGTGTAATCTTGGCTCACTGCAACCTCCACCTCCTGATTCAAAGTGATTCTCCTGCCCCAGCCTCCCAAGTAGCTGGGATTACAGGCATCCACCACCCCGCCTGGCTAATTTTTGTATTTTTAGTAGAGACGGGGTTTCATCATCTTGGCCAGGCTGGTCTCAAACTCCTCACCTTTCTACTTGCCTCGGCCTCCCAAAGTGCTGGGATTACAGGCGTGAGCCACCACACCCGGCCAGGACTCTTCTCTTTAAACAATGATTTTTCACCCTCATTTATTTCCTGTTTTAAAATAGAATTTGAAATCAGCAGAAAACTTTTGGCATTGTCAGCCTCATCAGTTTCTGCAGATTATCTTCCAAAACTACAAATGGATATTTAAAATTCATAATATGTAGCTCTTTTTTTTTTGAGATGGAGTCTCGCTCTGTCGCCCAGGCTGGAGTGCAGTGGCGCAATCTCGGCTCACTGCAAGCTCCGCCTGCCAGGTTCACGCCATTCTCCTGCCTCAGCCTCTACGAGTAGTTGGGACTACAGGAGCCCGCCACCACGCCCGGCTAATTTTTTTTTTGTATTTTTTAGTAGAGACGGGGTTTCACCGTGGTCTCGATCTTCTGACCTTGTGATCCGCCCGCCTCGGCCTCCCAAAGTACTGGGATTACAAGCGTGAGCCACCGCACCCGGCCAATATGTAGCTCTTAATTATTAGATAGTTGAATGTCATTTAAGAGGTGCAGACCATTCAGCAAGAGATAGAAAAAGTGTCATTATGAATTTAAAATTTAACATTTTAGGCAGGTATGGATTTATGGCATCATTCTCAATCATGACTTCAGGGTCTATGTGTTCTCTTAAGTTCATTTCTTTTTTTAATTTTCTCTTTTAATGTAAAGGAAATGTGAAATTTTGAATTACGTTCTTCAAAGTTATTAGAATCATTATAACAGGAAGTGTTAATGTTAAAAAGTCTTTATCAAGACCTAATATTAAATTGTATAACTTGCTTGTTCTACTTTTCTATAAAGGTTGACCTTATACCAACTTAACTGCTTAAGGATATTACCTGCTTCTTTTTCATTATAATGAGCAAATCTGTGTGTAGGAGTTCATACAGTATTTGTTCATTGGAATCACTTTCAGAAAATGACAGTTCAGTTCTGTTAATTGATTGAGGAAAGCTTTTTAAAAATAATTTTAGGCCAGGCGCGGTGGCTCACACCTGTAATCCCAGCACTTTGGGAGGCTGAGGTGGGCGGATCACGAGGTCAGGAGTTCAAGACCAGCTTGGCCAACATGGTGAAACCCCATCTCTACTAAAAATACAAAAATTAGCTGGGCATGGTGGCACGTGCTTGTAATCCCAGCTACTTGGGAGGGTGAGGCAGGAGAATCTCTTGAACCCAGGAGGCGGAGGTTGCAGTGAGCTGAGACTGCACTCCAGCCTGGCAATAGATCGAGACTCCGTCTCAAGAAAAAAAAAAATCATTTTAGATTTTTTTCTACTGCAGTTTTTACCATACTGCTTTTGCCACTATCCACAATTATACTTAGTAGAAATGCTAAATCGGTAAAATTATGCCACATCTCCTTCTGTAAATTTCTACTCTACTGTTATATGGTTGCAAGTATATAGCTATGTTTATGTGAGCTATTACTGCCCTTACTAGAAACCTCAAAATACCTCATAATACCATGCTTATTTTTAAAGTGATGGTTTTAAAGGCTATGCATAATAAGCTGTCAGTTGTCTTCAGTATAGTTGATTATTCATTACTTATTCAGGATGAGGTAATATGCTATGTGTATCTAACCAAAGTAATCAGTGGTTTCTATAAATAAATTGTATTCGAAGAAACATGTTAATTAGTAAATAAACAAACACACAGTTGCTTCTCAGTTTACATTAGTTATGTTCTGTAAAGTTACCACAAACACTGAATCAGTGAATATAGAAGCATTGCTCCTAGAGGAAATAGAGGGTTAGGTTCCTTGAGCCTCTGTTCATGACATTTTTATCAACCAGTCAATACAACCTTGTTTTATGTGTGTTTCTGCTTAAAGATACCATATTAAATATATATTGTTGATTCATTAACACTGAACTCAAGGCCAAGAGTTAAGATTATTTAACACAACTATTTTTTTCATAAGGCATCCACCTCATTACCTTCTTATGTGTCAGAACATTAGATAGCAAGCATATCAGCATTATGCATGGGGAACGTTGTAAACAGCAAAGTTATCAGCACAAAGCATAAAAATGTGAAAAACATAGCATGAAAGAGACTGAGAAAAGGATACTATGAGAGCTAAAACAAGAAGGCAAAACAAACATCACTTTGTTTGACCTGAGCTGGGAATGTGTGCTTCAGGTAACTCAAATTTTTACCACTCTGTACATGTCCATGAATGACTCTGAAAGTATTGACTTAGGGGTTACAAATAAATTTTAGTGACTACGTGGATTTGCAAATACAGACCCTGCATATAATGAGGATCAACTGTATGTATGTATGTATATAAACATACACACACACACACACACACACACACACACACACACACACACACATATATGCATGAATGTTTTTTCATTCCTGCCTGGAATGCATTTTAATCTCTTTTCTCTCTGTTGTATTCTCACTATTCAGCTCCCAGCTTGGATGTTATCCTATCTCAGAAACCCTTCCCAGCTCTCTTAAATACTCATTGAGTATGATCTCATATCCCTGTCTACATGCCTTGTATAATATTTTTCACATTTTGTGTTAATTCTTTACCAAGATTCTTTAAACTGTGAGCTCCATAATGGCAAGGACCTTTTCTCATTTACCTCTGTATCCTTCGTACTTAACACAGGGACTAACACACAGTTGAAATTCAATAATTTTTTTTTGAGACAGAATTTTGCTCTTGCTGCCTAGGCTGGAGTGCAATGGTGTAATCTCGGCTCACTGCAACCTCCACCTCACAGGTTCAAGTAATTCTCCTGCGTCAGCCTCCCGAGTAGCTGGGATTACATGCACCACCATGCCCAGCTAATTTTGTATTTTTAGTAAAGATGGGGTTTCTCCATGTTGGTCAGGCTGGTCTCGAACCCCCGACCTCAGGTGATCTGCCTGCCTTGGCCTCCCAAAGTGTTGGGATTACAGGCATGAGCCACTCGTACCCGGTGAAATTAAATAAATTTTAAATGAATGAATCAATAAGCCCCTCTGCAAATGGATATATTATTAGTATTATTTTGAGATGGAGTCTTGCTCTGTTGCCCAGGCTGGAGTGCAGTGATGCAATCTCGGCTCACTGCAACTTCCACCTCCCGGGTTCAAGCAGTTCTCCTGCCTCAGCCTCCAGAGTAGCTGGGATTACAGGTGCATGCCACCATGCCCAGCTAATTTTTATATTTTTTTTAGTAGAGACAGGGTTTCACCATATTGGCCAGGCTGGTCTTGAACTCCTGTCCTTGTCACTCACCCATCTCAACCGCCCAAAGTGCTGGGATCACAGGCATGAGCCAACGTGCCTGGCCGGATATATATCATTTTAATGAGTCTGTCTTAATTCAAAATTGCAGACTATAGGAAATGGAAATAGTTACACATTTTATACCAGTAAATATCTCATGATCTCTATTTTTGTTGGTTCTTTTTCCTTTGGATGAAGCTGCTCTATTTGGAAAGGAACATATAATGAACCATATAATCAGTTTTTCTATTATGTTTACTTTTTTTTCTTTTTCTTTTTTTTTTTTTGAGACAGAGTCTTGCTCTGTCACCCAGGCTGGAGGGCAGTGGCATGATCTCAGTTCACTGCAACCTGCACCTCCGGGTTCAAATGATTTTCATATCTCAGCCACCAAATAGCTGGAATCACAGGCATGCGCCACCATGCCTGGCTAATTTTTGTATTTTTAGTAGAGACAGCGTTTTGCCATGTTGGCCAGGCTGGTCTCAAACTCCTGGACTCAAGTGATCTGCCTGCCTTGGCGCCCCAAAGTGCTGGGATTACAGGCGTGAGCCACCATGCCTGGCCATGTTTTACATCTTTCTATAAAACAAAGACTTAGGACAGAAATGCACTAGGCTCTGTACCAAACTATACAGATTCTAAACTGCAGAGGAGAAAATTTATACTTAGGTAAAAATTAGGATACATGCTTGTGTTACATTTTAATTTTGAAATATTTCAAGGCCAGCATGGTGGCTCATGCCTATAATCCTAGCAATTTGGGGGGCTGAGGCGGGAGGATTGCTTGAGGCCATGAGTTTGAGACCAGCTGGGCAAACATAGCAAGACCCCATCTCTACAAAAAATTTAAAGTAGCTAGGAATGTTGGTGCATGCCTATATTCCCAGCTACTCAGGAGGCTGAGGCAAGAGGATTGCCTGAGCCCAATAATTGGAGGTTTCAGTAAGCCACGATCACACCACTGCACTCCAGCCTGGGTGACAGAGCAAGAGAAAGCCTGTCTCAAAAAAAATAATAATAATAAAATGATAAAATAATAAATAAATTTCTGCGCTGCAAAGGACACTGTCAGGAAACTGAGAAGGCAAGCTACAGACCGGGAGAAAACATTTGCAAAAGACATATCTGATAAAAGCATGTTAGCCAAAATATACAAAGAACTCTTAAAACAATAAGAAAATGGACAACCCAATTTAAACATGGGCAAAAGATCTGAACACACACTTTACCAAAGAAGTACGGACCCTTTACCAAAACAGATTTTTATATGGCAAATAAACATATGAAAAAATGCTCAACATCAATATGTCTTAGCAAATTGAAACAATAATGAGATAACACTACACACCTATTAGAATGATAAAAATCTAAAACCTTGACAACACCAAATGCTGGCAAGGATGCGGAGCAACAAAAACTCTCATTCATTGCTGGCTGGAAGACAAAATGGTACAGCCACTTTGGAAGAAGTTTGGCAATTTCTCACAAAATAAAATGTACTCTTACCATATGATCCAGCAGTCATATTCATTGGTTTTTACCCAAATGATTTAAAAACTTATGCCCACAAAAAATACTGCACATAAATGTTTATAGCAACTTTATTCATAATTATCACAACTTGGAAGCAACCAAGATGTCCTTTAGTAGGTGAATGGATAAACAAACGGTGGTGCATCCAGACAATGGAATATTATTTAGCACTGAAAAGAAATGAGTCATTGAGCCATGAAAGACATGGAGTAAGCTTAAATGCATATTACTTAGTGAAAGAAGCCAATATGAAAAGGATGCCTATTGTATGATTGCAACTATATAACATTCTGGAAAAAGGCAGAACTGTGGAGACAGCAATCAGATCAGTGGTTTTCAGGGATTGAGGAGAGGGATGAGTAGGCAGAACCCAGAGGATTTTTAGGACAGTGAAACTATTCTGTACAATGCTATAAAGATGCATATATGTTATTATACATTTATCAAAACCCACAGAATGTTCATCAAGAGTGAACCTTGGTGTAAACTATGGACTTTGGGTAATAATTATGTGTCAGTGTGGGTTCATTGATTATAACAAATGTACCACTCTGGTATGGGCTGTTGATAGGGAGGGAGGCTGGTGGGTGTGTGGGCACAGGTGATACATGGGAACTCTCTGTACTTTATGCTTAATTTTGCTGTGAACCTAAGACTGTTCTTAAAGTCTGTTTTTGGCCAGGCATGATGGCTCATGCCTGTAATCCCAGCACTTTGGGAGGCTGAGGTGGAAGAACTCCTGAGGCCAGGAGTTCAAGACCAGCTTGGGCAACATAGTGAAATCCTGTTTCTACAAAAATAATTTTAAAAATTAGCTGGATGTGGTGGCAAACTCCTGTAGTCCCAGCTACGTGGGAGGCTGAAGTGGTAGGATCCCTTGAGCTCAAGAGTTCAAGTTGCAGTGAACCATGATCACACCACTGCACTCCAACTTGGGCAACAGATCAAGACCCTGTCTCAAAAAAACAAACCAGAAAAACCACCAAAAAACAAAAATAAAGTCTACATATTTATTTATTTATTTGTTTTGAGACAAAGTCTCGCTCTGTCGCCCAGGCTGGAGTGCAGTGGTGCAACCTCAGCTCCCTGCAACCTCCAGCTCCTGGGTTCAAGCAGTTCTCGTGCTGCAGCCTCCTGGGATTAACAGGTGTGCACCACCAGACCTGACTAATTTTAATAAAGTCTATTTTTAAAAAAATTGATTCAAGAGGCAAATTTAGTAAAATTAGTGATTATTACCATTTTATCAAGAATATTCTTAACATTCTTAAGTGAAGCTGGATTTAAAGCATTTTTTTTTCTGCAAGTGAATGATAGTAAAAAATGCCATGACTACTATGGTGACACTGCATGGATTTGGATTTGTGTTCAGGTGCCGGCAGTTTTACCCATAATTGATTTTGCGCCATCAGTGAAAATGTCACCACAATAACTTCTTAGTATTATTATGAAAATAGTGTTGACTATTTTCAAGAAGGATCTTAGGGACCCATAGGGCTCCCTACAAGAGCTTCATTGATCTTTCCTATGTATATTTCCTATATACACACACACATACCTATACACACAAACACACATACACACATTATTTAAATACATTAAACCATTATAATTGTTTAATGTGTTTTTTAATAGTATACTCCTTATTCTTTTTACAACTTATATTTTTTGTATTTGGAATTTATTTAAAATTTATTCAAGTTGATGTATTTAGCTCTAGATCATTCATTTCAACTGTTCTGGAGTAAATCATTGTTTGATAATACAGACATTCCTCATTTTATTGTGCTTTGCTTTATTGCTCTTCACAGATGCTACATTTTTCATAGATTCAAGGTCTGTGGCAACCCTGTGTTCAACAAGTCCGTTGGCACCATTTTTTCAACAGCGTGTGATCACTTCATGTCTCTGTCACATTTTGGTAATTCTTGCAATATATCAAACTTATTATTATATCTGTTATGGCCATCTGTAGTCGGTGATCTTTGATGTTATTATTGTAATTTTGGGGGGTGGCACCACAAGCTGCACCCATATAAGACAGCGAACTTAATAAATATTGTGTGTTCTGACTGTTTCACCAACTGGCTGTTTCCGCATCCCTCTCTCCCCTTTCCTTGGGCCTCTCTGTTCCCTGAGACACAACACTATTGAAATTAGGCCAATTAATAACCCTACAATGGGCTAAGCGTTCAAGTGAAAGGAAAAGTCACATCTCTCACTTTAATTCAAAAGCTAGAAATGATTAAGCTTATGAGGAAAACATGTCAAAATTCAAAATAGGCCAAATGCTAGGGCTCTTGCACTGAAGTTACCTAAGTTGTGAATGCAAAGGAAAAGTTCTTGAAAAAATTACTCCAGTGAGCTCATGAATGATAAGAAAGTGAAACAGGCCCTGTGTGGTGGCTCACACCTGTAATTCCAAAACTGGGAGGCTGAAGTGGGAAGATCACTTGAGCCCAGGAGTTTGTGACCAGCGCTGACAACAGTGAGACCCCCATCTCTACAAAAAATAAAAAAAAAAAACCAGATGAGCATGGTAACACATACCTGTACTCTCAGCTACTCAGGAGGCTTAGATGGGGGTACTGCTTGAGCTGGGAGATCGAGACTAAAGTGAACCATAGCCACACCACTGCACTTCAGCCTGGGTGACACAGCGAGACCCTGTCTCAAAAAAGAAAAGGAGGCTGGGTGCGGCAGCTCACGCCTGTAATCCCAGCACTTTGGGAGGCCGAGGCGGGCAGATCATGAGGTCAGGAGATCAAGACCATCCTAGCTAACACGGTGAAACCCCATCTTTACTAAACATACAAAAAAAAAAAATTAGCTGGGCATGGTGGTGGGTGCCTGTAGTCCCAGCTACTTGGGAGGCTGAGGCAGAAGAATGGCATGAACGTGAGAGGCGGAGCTTGCAGTGAGCCGAGATCACGCCACTGCACTCCAGCCTGGGTGACAGAGCAAGACTCTGTCTCAAAAAAAGAAAAGAAAAAGAAAGCGAAATAGCCTTATTGATGATATAGAGAAAGTTTTAGTGGTCTGAAGAGAAGACTGAAAACCAGCAGCAAAATTCCCTTAAGCCAAAGCCTAATCCAGAGCAAGGCCTAAGTCTCTTCAATTGTACAAAGTATGAGAGAGGTCAGAAGCTTGAAAAGTCTGGCTGGGCGTGGTGGCTCGTGCTTGTAATCCCAAAACTTTGGGAGGCTGAGGTGGGTGGATCATCTGAGGTCAGGAGTTCAAGACCTGCCTGACCAATGTGGTAAAACCCCGTCTCTACTAAAAACACAAAAATTAGCTGGGCGTGGTGGTGCACGCCTGTAGTCCCAGCTACTCAGGAGGCTGAGGCAGGAGAATTGCTTGAACTTGGGAGGTGGAGGTTGCAGTGAGCCAAGATTACACTACTGCACGTCAGCCTGGGCAACAGAGCTAGACTCCATCTCAAATAAATAAATAAAATAAAAAGAAGCTGCAGAAGTCTGAAGCTAGCAGAGGTTGGTACATGAGGTTTAAGGAAAGAAGCCAGCTCCATAACTTAAAAGTGCACAGTGAAGCAGCAAGTGCTGAGGTAGACCCTTCAGCATTATCCAAAAGATCTAGCCAAGATCATTTATGAAGGTGGCTACACTAGACAACAGACTTTCAATGTAGACAAAACAGCCTTCTATTGAAAGAAGATGCTACCTAGGACTTTCATAACTAGAGAGGATAAGTCAATGCTTGGCTTCAAAGCTTCAAAGGACAGTCTGACTCTCTTGTCAGGGGCTAATGCAGCTGGTAACTTTAAATTGAAGTCCATCCTAATTTAACACTCTGAAATTCCTAGGGCCCTTAAGAATTATGCTAAATCTACTCTGCTTGTGCTCTGTAAATGGAACTGAAAGGCCTGGATGACAGCACATCTGTTTATAGCATGTTTTACTGAATATTTTAAGCCCACCATTGAGATCTACTGCTCAGAAAAAAAGGTTCCTTTGAAAATGCTACTGCCGGCCAGGCGCGGTGGCTCACACCTGTAATCCCAGCACTTTGGGAGGCCGAGGCTGGTGGATCACGAGGTCAGGAGATCGAGACCATCCTGGCTAACATGGTGAAACCCCGTCTTTACTAAAAATACAAAAAATTAGCTGGGCATAGTGATGGGCACCTGTAGTCCCAGCTACTTGGGAGGCTGAGGCAGGAGAACGGCATGAACCCGGGAGGCGGAGCTTGCAGTGAGCCGAGATTGCGCCACTGCACTCCAGCCTGGGCGACAGAGTGAGACTCTGTCTAAAAAAAAAAAAAAAAAAAGAAAATGCTACTGCCAATTGATAATGCAATGCACCTGGTCACCCAAGAGCTCTGATGGAGATGTACAAGGAAATTAATGTTTTTAATGTTTTTATGTTTATTAACACAACATCCCCATTCTGCAGACCATGGATCAAAGAGTAATTTTGACGTTTAAGTCATGTTTTAAGAAAAACATTTTATAAGGCTATATTTGCCTTAGTGATTCCTCTAATGGATATAGGCAAATAAGTTGAAAACTTTCTGGAAAGGATTCACCATTCTAGATGCCATTAAGTACATTTGTGCTTTGCCACTGCTGAGTCATGCACAGAGGCTCAGCTATGTGCAAGATTAGGCTTCGTCTGTAACCCCCACCGTGGCTGAGGAAGCCATTGCTGCTGAAGATGTAATGGATGTTAAGAATACTTTACAGGGTTGAGGACGGTGGCCCATACCTGTAATCCCAGCATTTTGGGAGGTTGAGGCAGGAGGATCATATGAGCCCAGGAGTTCAAGACCAGCCTGAGCAACATAGCAAGACCTTGTCTCTACAGAAAATTAAAAAATTAGCGAGGTGTCAGCTGGGCATGGTGGCTCACGCCTGTAATTCCAGCACTTTAGGTGGCCGAGGCAGGTGGATCATGAGGTCAGGAGTTTGAGAGCAGCCTGACCAACATGGTGAAACTCCATCTCTACTAAAAAAATACAAAGATTAGCCAGGTATGGTGGTATGCACCTGAAATCCCAGCCACTCAGGAGGCTGAGGCAGGAGAATCACTTGAACCTCGGAGGCAGAGGTTGCAGTGAGCTGAGATTGCGACAGAGCGAGACTACGTCTCAAAAACAAACAAACAAAAAAAAAACAAAACTATCTACAAAGAATCTACAAAGAACTTAAACAAATTTACAAGAAAAAATCAACCCCATCAAAAAGTAGGCAAAGGGTATGAACAGACAGTTTTCAAAAGAAGACATTTATGCAGCCAACGGACACATGAAAAAATGCTCATCATCACTGGCCATCAGAGTAATGCAAATCAAAACCACAATGAGATACCATCTCACACCAGTTAGAATGGCAATCATTAAAAAGTCAGGAAACAACAGGTGCTGGAGAGGATGTGGAGAAATAGGAACACTTTTACGCTGTTGGTGGGAGTGTAAACTAGTTCATCCATTGTGGAAGTCAGTGTGATGATTCCTCAAGGATCTAGAACTAGAAATACCATTTGACCCAACAATCCCATTACTGGGCATATGCCCAAAGGATTATAAATCATGCTGCTATAAAGACACATGTACATGTATGTTTATTGCGGCACTATTCTTGGAACCAACCCAAATGTCCAACAACGATAGACTGGATTAAGAAAATGTGGCACATATACACCATGGAATACTATGCAGCCATAAAAAAGGATGAGTTCCTGTCCTTTGTAGCGACATGGATGAAGCTGGAAACCATCATTCTGAGCAAACTATCGCAAGCACAGAAAACCAAACACTGCATGTTCTCACTCATAGGTGGGAATTGAACAATGAGAACACTTGGACACAGGGCGAGGAACATCACACACTGGGGCCTGTCGTCGGGTGAGGGGATGGGGGAGGGATAGCATTAGGAGAAATAACCTAATGTAAATGATGAGTTGATGGATGCAGCACACCAACACAGCACATTTATACATATATAACAAACCTGCACGTTGTGCACATGTACCCCAGAGCTTAAAGTATAATATAAAAAAAAAAGAAAAACAAAAAAGAATGAAAAAAAATTAGCGAGGTGTCATGGTGTTCCAGCTACTCAGGAGACTGAAGTGGGAGGATTACTTGAGCCCAGGAATTTGAAGCTGCAGTGAACTATGATTGTGCCATTACACCCCAGCCTGGTGACAGAGCCTGTCTCCAAAAACAAAACAAAACAAAACAAAAACTGTTTCCTAAGAGGCGCTGAAGACCTCCCTCAAGCATGATGACCTATCACATGGAATTTGCAAAGCTGCCAAAACCTTAGATAAGGCTTTGTGTGCTTGCATCCATGTGTGATGAGCCTGTGTATGTCACGTTGGCGGAGGGCCTCAGTGCTTAACACCATATCACCCTAATTAAGGTTGACCAGAAAGTAGGGGAATGGGTAGGCTTCTGTAAAATTGACAGAGGGGGGAAAACCCTGTAAGTGGTTGGTTGCAGTTGTGTAGTAGGTAAGGACTATGGCAAAGAATCTCAAGCCAAAGGTGTCATCGAAGAGTACTTCAAATGCAAGAAATGAACCAATAAAACTACAGCTCATGCACTTCGAGGAAAAAAAAGAAAATTCGTGATTCATGAGAGGAGATCAAAATATCAACATAAACAGAAGTTTGGAAGAAGTTGATTCCAACTCTCATGGATGACTTTGAGGGGTTCAAGACGTTATTGGAGGAAGTAACTGCAGATTTGGTGGAAATAGCAAGATAACTAAAAGAGAGAGAATTAATAGTTCTACCTTAAACAGGATGCAGTGGTGGGCACCTGTAGTCCCACCTACACAGGAGGCTGAGGTAGGAGGATCACTTGAGGCCAGGAGTTCAAGACCAACCTGGGCAACATAGTGAGACACAGTCTCAAAAAAAAAAAAAAAAAGTGATGAAGAGTTGCTTCTTATGGATGAGCAAAGAAAGTGGTTTCTTAACATGGAATCTACTCCTAGTGTAGATGATGTGAACATTGCTGAAGTAATAACAAAGTATTTAGAATATCACATAAAGTTAGTTGATAAAGCAGTGGCAGGATTTGAGAGGATTAACTCCAATTTTGAAAGAAGTTCTATTGTGGGCAAAATGTTGTCAACCAGCAGTGTATGCTACAGAGAAATCTTTTGTTAAAGGAAGAGTCAATAGATGTGGCAAACTTCATTGTTGTCTTATTTTAAGAAATTGCCGCAGTCACTCCAACCTTCAGCAACCACCACCTTGATCAGTCAGCAGCCATCAACGTGGAAGCAAGACCTTCCACCAGCAAAAAGCTTATCACACTCAAGGCTCAGATGATTGTGATCATTTTTTAGCCATAAAGTATTTTTAAATTAAGTTATGTACATTTTTTAGACATCATGCTATTGTACACTTACTAGACTACAGTATAATGTAAACATAACTTTTATATGCCCTGGGAAACAAAAAATTTTGTGCATCTCACTTTATTGCAATATTTTTATTTTGCAGTAAAGCAATATTTGCTTTATTGTGGTAACCTGGAGCTGAACCCACACTAGCTTTGAGGTATGCCTGTACTGTAGTTTCTTTAACCTGTTTCCTTATTGATGTCATTTTGTTCCAGTTTGGAGCTATTACAAACAGTGTTGCAATGAATACTCTTGTTAATGTTTTCTTCTGCAAATGTGTAAATTTTCTCTAGTTATGCTTGGGAGTGGATTGATGGATCTAGGTTATGCTCATCTTGAACTTTATTCTACAGGGTATACAATGTGCCATACATTAAGCACACAATATAAATATAAATATATACCTCACAACTATCCTTTGAGATAAATATTATTTTCCCTATTTTACAGATTGGAAAGCTAAGACACAGAGAGATTAAGTGACCTGCCCAAATCACATAGCTAGTAAGTAGCAGATCCAAGCAATTTCCAAAATCCAGGCCTTTACCACCACATCATGCCACAGCATGATGCGTTACATTTTGGGAATGAATGCATGTATTTTCCTGCTGTATGCTTATCTAATCTCTTCAATTCTTGGTTCTTTTTCAAAGTTTGATGTGGTTAAATCGAGGAAAATACTCACTAGAAATATTATCATCATAAAAAATGTGAATATGATCAACGTGAGCCACCACGTTGACTTTGATCAATAGTCAGGAAACTAAACTATCAATGTTCTTCCCCTTTTGAAGAAATTATATTGCATTTTTTGATCACATAACTACTGAGCGTTTTCTATTAAAAAATAAAAAATGGGCTGTGTGCGGTGGCTCACGCCTGTAATCCCAGCACTTTTGGAGGCTGAGGCAGGCGGATCACCTGAGGTCAGGAGTTCGAGACCAGCCTGGCCAACATAGTGAAACCTCATGTATGTCTAATAAAAATACAAAAACTAGCCGGGCATGGTGGTATGCGCCTGTAGTCTCAACTACTCGGGGGGCTGAGACAGGATCACTTTAACCTGGGAGGCAGAGGTTGCAGTGAGCCAAGATTGCCCCGCTGCACTCCAGCCTGGACAACAGAGCAAGACTCTGTCTCAAAAAATAATAATAATAAAATGAGGCCGGGCGTGGTGGCTCACGCCTATAATCCCAGCACTTTGGGAGGCCGAGGTGAGTGGATCACCTGAGGTAGGGAGTTTGAGACCAGCCTGACCAACATAGAGACACCCTGTCTCTACTAAAAATACAAAATTAGCCAGGCGTGGTGGTGCATGCCTGTAATCCCAGCTACTCGGGAGGCTGAGGCAGGAGAATTGCTTGAACCCGTGATGCGGAGGTTGCAGTGAGCCAAGATTGTGTCATTGCACTCCAGCCTGGGCAACAAGAGTGAAACTCCTCTCAAAAATAAATAAATGAAATATTAAAAATGAATCTAAAATATAATTATTTTATAATAGCTAAAAATTCCTGTTCTGGAATGTAGCTTAATATTTCAGACTACTGAGTGTATCATACATTAGTAATAAAGATTAAAAGAATGTTCTAAATTATGGAAAGTGACGTAAAGGAGAAAAACTGAAAAAGTAATAGACCTGTATACAGAGTTATAGAAGTAAGCTCTTATTTCTGTGCATAGTTTAATGCTGGTTGGAAATTTCAGACTGCTACAAGAGTGTAAGAATTTTTTTCATTCTTACTGCTAAGATAGGGTTGCAGTCAAATTAATTTAAGGTTTGTTATAGATCTTTGTGGGGGAAAAAATGAAGGAAGATAAATGTTTGTGTGTTTTTTTTCCTTCTGTAAGTTCTTCAGCTAAACCAGCTATGCTGCATTGTATGGGTGGATTTAGGATGCCAGGGATCCCTCACCATTTTTTTTTTTTTAAATAAAATACACCCGTTAAGTATCATTTATTTAGTCTAGCGTGTGGGATGTGAAGCATTTCCCACAGAAGTCATTTGTCTCTGTCTGTGGATAGGCCTTCCTAGGGAACACTTAATGAGATTGCTTTTTCTCCTGACTCCTTTAATGTTTTGTTTGCAGTTCCTGAATTCAAATTATAAATTTATCTTGCAATATTATACTTTTTATGATGATGAACTTCTTACTGACAGTAACAACTGCCATCATTGTTTTGCTTCCAAAGAAAAGCAGTCTTTCAAAATGCAGACATTTTAATCATTCAGATATAGGGGTTGTGAAACACAAAAATATAAATAATGAGCAATGGAAAATATTTATTAAAGTATATTAGAAACATATAGATCCATATTGTCATGTTTAGTTGGATAACATCACGAATTTGTATGGGCAAGATATATAAAATTATTTTATTTCCTATAAATTAAATTAAATCTGACTTTGAATTGCCCAACCTGGTAAAATATAGATTCATATCAGTCATTATGAGAACACATAGAAAAGAATATGTCTTTCTTCCTTTCCTTTCTTAGTCCTCACCAACCCAAGAGTAGCACAAAAACCTAAGAATCTTTTAGGAAAAAAGGAAACAAATAGGAGATGGGCCCCCTTGTCTGCAGTTATCACCATCATGGACTGTTACCCTTATTGATAAGTTCTGCTTCAAGTCCAATGACATTACTGCTTTTCTGGTCAAGCTTGGGCATGAGAGTCTCTCTTGATTGTGAACCCCCCAGTAACTACAGTCCAGCCTCCCAAGGTACTCCATGTAGCCATTCTTCTTCGAGGTCTTGCCATTCCCTTGGAGAACAGCCAGGAAGTAGGATTCAGGTCACCACTATCCCTGGTGTTGCTTAACATTTTTCCAATTTGGGCAAGCTGGGTTTAGCAGGCTATTTCCCAGTCTCCCTTACAGTTCTCAAAGCTTTTGCCTTTATCTCAAGCTTCCAGAAAATAAAAGTTCGAAGGCAGATTATCTACGAATAACTTCTGCTTTCCACTCTGTAACTCAGATCCTCTATAAATAATGGAACCTGAAGACCTGGTTACCTGTTTAGAATGAGGAAAGGGAAAAAGAAGTGGAGAACAAATGAAAATTAAAATCTTATATTGTCCTGACACACTGACATGCACACCCACAGACATAAAAGTACCACTTTTCTGCCTAATCCCAGCTTCTGGGTTGTTCAGTTTTTATTGAGCTCTTGGAAGGAAGAGGGCCTAGAGTATTATAGATTAATCTGTATTTGTGAATAATTGAGAACTCACTAATAAAATGGGCAACTTGGATATTATGTTTACTTCTTGTTGTAAAAAACAGAGTAAAGCTTTGTGTTACCTAGGGTTCTCCCCTCTTCCCCTGCCAATTATTAGAAAAGTAATCTAATATTTTCCAAATAAATATATAATTGGGGAGGACTTTCAATAGACACTAAAGGATAGCAAAGTAGCGCAGATCTATAATGAAACCAGATCTGATAGTATTATTACTTTTACTTGAATTTGAAATAATTTCAAAAGGAGCCAAAAATTATCATTGAGATCGATACTATTCTGAAAGCTGAGATAGAGAAGAAAGTTGAATACATGTCTACTACCCTCTTGCAGATAGTGAAAAATACGTGAATAAATTTATAATTATGACATAATAAATAAAAAAGGTGCTATGAAAGTATAGAAGTTGAAGAAAAGAAGTTGAAGTCTTCCTTATATAATATTTTGCTTAGCAGGGTTGGCAATGTACTATCATCTTTATTTGCCAGATGAAGAAATTTGAGTTGAAAGAGGTTAAGTATCTTGCTCGGTTACAAAGAGTAAGTGGTATAGTAGTACATTCCTAATATATAAGTGATCAGAGCCTGGAGAAATTATTTCTAGCAAGGGTAATAATTTTTATAATACTGTCTGATATTTTTACACTTTGAATCTGATGTATAAGATTGTCTTTCAACCTACTTGATTCTGCAAAGAATTTGAAAGTTCTTCTCATAGGCAAACTACTATCCTTGTCTTAAATTATCTGCTTATCTAGAAGATATCTGCAAAATAACCTGCTGGGATTTTGGTTGGGGTTGTGTTGAATTTATAGATCAAATGGGAATAACTGGAATCTTGACAATATTGAGTCTCCCAATCCATGAATATGAAATATTTCTCCATTAATTTAGTTCTTTGATTTCTTTCAACAGAGTTTTGTAGTTTTCCTTATATTAGATCTCATACATATTTTGTTAGATTTATACCTACATGTTTCATTTTGGGGGTGCTAATGTAAATGGTGTTGTATTTTTAATTTCACATTCCCCACTTATTTATTGCTGGTGACCAACATGGAGAAACCCCATCTCTACTAAAAATACAAAAAAAAAAATCAGCTGGATGTGGTGGTGTATGCCTGTAATCCCAGCTACTCGGGAGGCTGAGGCAGGAGAATCGCTTGAACCCAGGAGGCGGAGGTTTTAGTGAGCCGAGATCGTGCCATTGCACTCCAGCCTGGGCAACAAGAGTGAAACTCCATCTCAAAAAACAAAAACAAAAACAGACAAACAATTTCTCCTATAATTTTATTATAATTCCTTGTTGGTTCTAGTGGTTTTTTGACTCTTTCAGATTTTCTACATAGTTATGTTAGTTTTCTACATGTTACAGTTTTATTTCTTCCTTCCTAATCATTATACCTTTTAATTCTTTTTCTTGTCTTATTGCATTAACTAGGACTTCAAATACAATGTTGAAAAAGAATAGTGAGAGGGAACATCCTTGCCTTGTTCCTGATCTTAGTAGGAAAGCTTCTATTTGTTTACCATTAAGTTTGAAGCTAGCTGTAAGTCTTTTATAGATATTCTTTATCAAGTTAAAGAAGTTGCCCTCTATTTCTTGTTAACTGAGTGTTTTTATCATTAATGGTGTTGAATTTTATCAAGTGCTTTTTCTGCATCTTTTGATGTGATCATGTAATTTTTCTTTTTTAGCCTTTTGATATGATAGATTACATTAATTGATTTTTAATGATGCATCAATTTTGCATATCTGAGATAAATCCCACTTTTTTGTGATGTATAAATCTTTTTATACATTGTTGGATTTGGTTTGCTAATATTTAGATGAGGATTATTGCCCCTTTGTTCCTGAAGATATTGGTCTGTAGTTTTTTTTCTTGTAACATCTTTGTTGGGCATTAAAGTAATGGTAGTCTCATAGAATGAATTAAGTTAGCCACTGCGCCCAGCCTATTTCCCTTTTTTAATTTTTAATTTTTATGGGTTAATAGGTACATTAATTAATTAATAGGTGTATTAATTTTTATTAATAGAATGAGTAATGGTAGTCTCATAGAATGACTTCTGTCTTCTGAAAGAGATTGTAGAGAAATAGTATAATTTATGCCTTAAATATTTGGTAGAATTCTCCAGTGAACCTGTCTGGTTTTGGTGCTTTGTGCATTTTGGAAGGTTATTAATTATTGATTCAATTTCTGTAATCAATATAGTCCTATTCAGATAGTTTAATTCTTGGCAGATTGAGTCTTGCAAGGAATCGATTCATTTCATGTAAGTTATCAAATTTGTATCAATTAATTTGTATCAAATTAAAAATCAATTAATGTAATGCATAGAGTTCTTCATAGTGTTCCTTTTATTATCCTTTCAATGTCCATGGGATCTATAGTGATGTCCCATCTTTCATTCCTGACATTAGTAACTTGCATCCTCTCCTTTTTTCTTAGTTAGCCTGGCTAGAGGCTTATTGATTTTATTGACTCTTTCAAAGAACCAGCTTTTAGTTCCATTGATTTTTCTCTGTTGATTTCCTATTTTCAATTTCATTGATTTCTGCTGTAATTTTTATTGTTTCCTTCACCCAGACTGGAATGCAGTGGCACTGCAAGGGCTCACTGCAGCCTCAATCTCCCAGGCTCAAGTGATCCTCCCACCTCAACCTCTCGAGTACCTGGGACTACAGGCGTGTGCCACCATGTCCAGCTAATTTTTGTATTTTTTGTATAGACAGGGTTTTGCCATGTTGGCCAGTCTGGTCTCAAACTCCTGGGCTCAAGTGATCTGTCCACCTCAGCCTCTCAAAGTGCTGGGATTACAGGTATGAGCCACTGTGCCCAACCCATTTCCCTTTTTTAATTTTTAATTTTTATGGGTACATAGTAGGTATATTAATTTTTATTATTTATTTTCTTCTGCTTACTTTGGATTTAATTTGCTCTTCTTTTTCCAGTTTTCTAATGTGGAAGCTTAAATTATTTATTTTAAATATTTTTTTCTAATATATGCACTTAATGTTACCAATTTCCCTTTAAGCACTGCTTTCACTGTATTCCACAGATTTTAATAAGTTGTGCTTTCATTTTCATTTAGTTCAAAATAGTTTAAATTTCTCTTGAAATTTTTTCTTTGATCCATGTGTTATTTAGAAGTGAATTGTTGGCCGGGCCCAGAGGCTTACGCCTGTAATCCCAGCACTTTGAGAGACCGAGGCGAATGGAGCATGAGGTCAGGAGATCAAGACCATCCTGGCTAACACAGTGAAACCCCGTGTCTACTAAAAATAGAAAAAAAAAAAAATTTAGTCGAGCATGGTGGCACATGCCTGAAGTCTCAGCTACTTGGGAGGCTGAGGCAGGAGAATTGCTTGAACCCAGGAGGCAAAGGCTGCAGTGAGCCAGGATCGTGCCACTGTACGCCAGATTGGGAGACAGAGTGAGACTCCATCTAAAAAAAAAAAGAAGTGAATTGTTCAATCTCCACATATTTGGGGATTTTCCAATTATCTTTATGATATTGATTTCTAGTTTAATTCTGCTGTGATCTGAGTAAGACATTGTATAATTTTTATTCACTTAAATTTCTTAATGTATGTTTTATGGCCCAGAATGTGGTCTATCTGGATGAATGTTCCATATGAGTTAGAAGAATGTGTATTCTGCTGTTGGATGAAGTAGTCTGTAGATGTAAATTATATTCAGTTGATGGATGTTGTTGTTGAGTTCAACTATGTCCTTACTAATTTTCTGCCTGCTGCATTTTGTCCATTTCTGAGAGAGGGATGTTGAAGTCTCCAACTATAGTAGTGGATTCATCTCTTTGTCCTTGCTGTTCTACCAGTTTTTGCCTCACGTATTTTGATGCACTCTTGCTAGACACACACACTTAAAGGATTATCATATTTTCTTGGGGAATTGACTCCTTTATCATTATGTAATGCCCTTCTTCAGCCTTGATAACATTCCTTGCTTTGAAATCTACTCTGTCTGAAATTAAGTATCTACTTCTGCTTTCTTTTTATTAGTGTTGTCATGATATTTTTCTCTGTTTTCTTTCATCTATATGTGTCTTTATATTTAAAGTGGATTTCTTGTAGACAACATATAGTTGAGTCTTGTTTTTTTAATCCATTATGACAATCATTTAATTTGTGCATTTAGACTATTAATGTTCAAAGTGATTATTGATATACTCGGATTATTTACCATATTTGTTACTGTTTTCTATTTGTTGCCTTGTTCTTTGTTTCTATTTTTGTCTTCTACTCTTTTTCTGCCCTTTTTTTTTTTTTTTTGAGACAGAGTCTCACTCTGTCATCCAGGTTGGAGTGCAGTGGCATGATCTCAGCTCACTGCAACCTTTACTTCCCTGGTTCAAGCAATTCTCCTGCCTCAGCCTCCCGAGTAGCTGGGATTACAGGTGCCCACCCACCACGCCTGGCTAATTTAGTATCTTAGTAGAGATAGGGTTTCATCATGTTGGCCAGATTGGTCTCAAACTCCTCACCTTGTGATCTGCCCACCTTGGCCTCCCAAAGTGCTGGGATTACAGGCATGAGCCACTGCACCTGGCCTGTTGTTTTAATTTAATATTTTATGCTTCAGTTTCCTCTTTTTTAGCATGTAAATTATGCTTCTTTCTATACTTTTTTTTTTTCTTAAGGCAGGGTTTTGCTCTTGTTGCCCAAGCAGGAGTGCAATCGCACGATCTCGGCTCACTGCAAACTCTGTGTCCTAGGTTCAAGCAATTCTCCTGCCTCAGCCTTCTGAATAGCTGGGATTATAGACACCCACCACCATGCCCAGCTAATTTATGTGTTTTTAGTAGAGATGGGGTTTCGCCATGTTGGCCAGGCTGGTCTTGAACTCCGACCTCAGGTGATGCGCCCACCTTGGCTTTTCAAGGTGCTGTGATTACAGGCATGAGCCACCGTGCCGAGCCGCTTTTTATACTTCTTTTAGTGGTTGCTCTGGAGTTTGCCATATACAGTTATAAGTAATTAAAGCCCACTTTCAAATAACACTACACCATTTCACTGATAGTGTGAGATATTATAATAATAAAATAATCCTAACTCCTACCTCCCATCGCTTGTATCATTGCTGTTATTTTACCTATATATAAACATATTCTTAAGCATATGGATATATATACACGCATAAGATACATACATATGCCTAATCAAATGTATTGTTGCTATTATTATGAACAATCTGTTAGGTCAATTAAGAATAAGAAAAATAAAAGGTTTAATTTTTATCATCACTTATTTCTTCTTTTGTGCCCTTTTTTTTTATGTGCATCTAAGTTTCTGACCTATATCAATTCCTTCTTTCCAAAGAACTTCTTTTAATATTTCTTGCAAGGCAGGTCTACTAGCAACAAATTTCCTCAGTTTTTTTGTTTGTCTGAGAAAGTCTTTATTTCTCCTTCACTCCCCACTGCCGCTCACCACCCCCACAACTCCACACCAAGACAGGTTCTCACTCCATCACTCAGGCTGGAATGCAATGGCGTGATCATAGTTCACCATAACCTGAACTCCTGGGCTCAAACAATCCTCCTGCCTCAGCCTCCTGAGTAGCTAGGACTACAGGTACACACCGTCACACCTGGATATCTTTGTTTCCTTTTCGTAGAGACAGGCTCTTGCTATGTTGCCCTGTCTGGTCTTGAACTGCTGGCCTCAAGTGATCCTCCCATAGCACTGGGATGACAGGTGTGAGCCACCATGGCTGGCCTCTCCTTTATTTTTGAAGGAATATTGCAGGGTACAGAATTCTAGGTGGATGGTTTTTTTCTCTCAACACTTTTTTCACTCTGTTCTCTTCTTGCTTGCGTGGTTTCTGAGGAAAAGACAGATACAATTCTTCTCTTTGCTCCTCTGTAAGTAAGGTGTTTTATTTTTCTGGCTTCTTTCAAGATTTCATTCTTTATCCTTGATTTTCTATAGTTTAAAAATGATATGCCTAGGTACAGGGTATTTTTTTTTTTGACATTTTTTCTTCTTGATGTTCTCTGAGATTTCTGGGTCTGTGATTTAGTGTCAAGACATTACTTTGGGGAAATTCTTAGTCATTATTCTTTCTTCTTTTTTTTTTTTTTCTTGAGACTGGAGTGCAGTGGTGCTATCTTGGCCCACTGCAACCTGCACCTCCTGGATTCAAGCAATTCTGCTGCCTCAGCCTCCCAACTAGCTGGGATTGTAGGTGCCTGCCACCACACCCAGATAATTTTTGTATTTTTAGTAGAGAAGGGGTTTTGCCATGTTGGCCAGGCTGGTCTTGAACTCCTGACCTCAGGTGATCCACCCACCTCGTCGCCCCACAGTTCTTGAATATTCTGTTCTGTTTTTTTCAGTCCTTGTTTTTGCTTTTCAGTTTTGGAGGTTTCTATTGTATATCCTCAAGCTTAGAAATTCTTTCCTAAGCCAAGTCCAGGCTACTAATAAGCCCATCAAAAGCATTCTTCATTTCTTTTACAGTGTTTTTTATCTCTAGCATTCATTTTGGCTCTTTCTTTAGATTTCCACCTCTCTGCTTATACTGCCCATCTCTTTTTGCATGTTGTCTACTTTATCCATTAGAGCCCTTAGCATATTAATCGTAGTTGTTTTAAATTCCTGGTGTGATAATCCCAACCTCTCCACCATATCTAGTTCTGATACTTGTTCTGTCTTTTCAAAATTTTTTTTGCTTTTAGCATGTCTTGTAATTTTTTCTTAATAGCCAGACATGATATATAGGGTAAAAGGAACTGCTATAAATAGCCCTTTAGTAATGTGGTGATAAGGTATGTAGTTAGGGGAAATATTCTAGAGTCCTGTAATTAAGCTTCATTCTTTTAGTGAGGCTGTACCTATGGACTGTGAGCTTTGCATATTGTTCTCAGGGTTTGTTTTGTTTTTTCCTCCCCCTTAGGTGGGACAAGAAGGCTAGAGTGAGCTGGAGATGGGTATTGCCCTTCCCCTAGGTCAGTTAGGCTCTGATAAACCCCATCACATTAGACTCTGGTTAGCTAGTTTCTTCTGAAAGAAGACCTTATTAAGAAGAACAGGGTGCTCTGCCACATTTCAACATGGTTCCTTTTCCCCTCCCCTTGCCAGATTCATGAGGGGATTTTTCTCTGATACTCACTGTGATGACCTGGTAGAGCTCCTGGAGGTGAAACTCACAAAAGTGTGGGGAGCCCCTCTGACTGGGTCTTCCTGGAGTTTTTGATTATCAGACTTCGACACCTAGTCTCCAGCAGTTTGTCAATTACAGTTCAGGTTTTCTTACCCTGGAACTGGTTCCTATGGAGGTTTCTGATAGGTATGTTTTATAATTCTCTGTATACACCTGTCCAATTTTAGGAGCAATTGTGACCTCACTTCTCTTAAGAATCTAAGAAGTGTTGTTGGTTTTGCAGTTTGCTTAGCTTTTTACTTGTTGTTAGGTTGGAGTGGCCACTTCCAAGCTTCTTACAAGTGGAACCAAAGCCAGAAGTCTTCCCTCTATTGTTAAAAGAATTCTCTTCATATTTTTTTCTCTTTATTTTAATTGTAACACAGGAATAGGGGATAACATTTAACCACGATTTGTGTACTACAGAATAGTGAGGGCCATACTAAAGATTGGAGTAGGCCTTAGGACCAGATGAAATAAGCAATGATCTGTACATGATTTCAAAGGGTCAGTTGAAGTCTTTTCAGGTGCATTTAAAAGTATCTCTACTGGTTAATAAGAATAATATCTAAAATTGTAACACTAGAGGTTTATTTCTTTGGTTTATTTTTCTTGTTAAAATGCAGATAACCCTGAAGGGTTTTTCTTTTGTACAGTTTTAACATAAAGTCATTCATTCATTCAACAAATACTTATTGAATGCCTACTATATACTAGGTGCTGTTCTGGGTGCTGAAGATAAATAAGTGAACATTATTGATTGAGTCCCTGTGGAGGGCAAGAGTGAGATAGACATTCATTCACAAATAAATAATAAGAAAGATATTAAGAAGGTACTTTTTTTAAGAGAGTGAGTGTTAGAAACAAGAGCTTGGAGTCGCAAGGAAAACAAGCACTCAAAGCATTTCTCAGCAAGGCAAATTTACTTGTGCAGAAGGGTGCTGCTTGCATTTCTGGCCTCTGCGAGAGGAGGATTTTTTATCCCTAATGCAGTCCCTATCCCTGTGTCCTTCCCCTATTGGCTAGGGTTGAACTGCACAATCTAAGCTGACCCTGGTTGGCTAAGACTTAAACTTTTCCAATTAGGGTAAACACACGATTCGCAAGGGAGGGAGGGGGTAGGAGTGGTCCTGCTGCTATAGCACAAGGCATGTTCGGATATGTCTGGGCAAGTCAGGGCACAACAAGAGCTGGAGGGCTGCTTGCAGGCTAGAAACAAGAAAGTACAAAGAGGTGAGGCCTCCAAACCAAGGACAAGGACATTACACAATTAAACCCTTTGAAGAAGAATTCACCATCTCTGGCAGTGAGTAAGAAAATCCTCTTTAATGTTATATTTAAGCAGAGACTTGAAGGAAGTGAGGATATGAACCATATGACTGTCTGAAGAAAATTTGTTCCAGGCAGAGAAAATGATGCAAAGTGCAAAGGGCCTGAAGTAAGTGCATAATTGGTATGTTTGAGGAATAACAAGGAGGGCAGTGTGACTGGAGTGGATTGAGGAAAGAGTAGAATTGTAGGAGATGGTCAGTGTGATACTGTGATTTATAATAAGAAATAATACATTTGGTCTTCCTCACCATTTCCTGACATACAGCTCCTAAAACTCTTAGAACCTCCAAAGTGATGTGTCTTTTTGTATGATAATGAGATGAATGATGGCTGGTGGCTCCTAGATAGCCTCAGGATGGAGGTGCTGGTTGCCAGGAGAACGGACCATGTGATTAAAAGATTGAAACTTTCAGTCACACTTCCTTCAACCCCTACATCCAGGGAGGGGAGAGGAGCTGAAGGTTGAGTTGGTAACCAGTGGCCAGTGATTTAATCAATCATGCCTATATAATGAAGCCTTTGTAAAAACCCAGAAAGGACTGGGTTCAAAGAACTTCTTGTGCTGGGGAGGGTAGCACACCTTTAACTCCACAGGGACAGAAGTTCCTGTGCTTGGGACCATTCCAAGTATCACCCTAAGTGTCTCTTCATCTGGCTGTTCATTTGTGTCCTTTAAAATATCCTTTGAAATAAATTGGCAATAGTAAGTAAAATTTTGCCTGAGTTCTATAAGCTACTCTAGCAAATAAATTGGACCTGAAGAGGGAGTCATAGGAACCCCTAATTTATAGTGAGTTGGGTCATTCTGCATATCTCCAAGTAGATAGAGTCAGAAATGATTGAATTATAGGGTACTCAGTTGGTGTCTGCTGGAGAATTGCTTGATGTGTGGGAAAAAAACCCACACATCTTGTGTCAGAAATAATGTGTTGAATGTTGAGAGTAGGAAAAGTGTTTGATTTTTCCCATGTCCTACAGTTAGCCAGGTAATAAGTCAGTTTATAAGGATCTAGCCTTGAGCAGACTTTAAAAAAAAAACAAACTTTTAAATTTTGGATAATTTTAGATGTACAGGAAAGCTGCTAAGATAATATGATAATTAATTACCCAATGGGTTCTTCTTGCCCACTGCACAGAGAGAGCTGATTTACTGAGACAGCAGTATTGCAATAGAGAAATAGTGTAATAAATGTAGAGCCAGCTGAGCAGAAGACAAGAGTTTATTACTCAAATCACTCCCCCTGAAAATTCAGAGATTAGGGTTTTTAAAGGATAATTTGGCAGCAGGGGGCTAGGGGAATGCTGATTGGTTGAGTTGGGGATGAACTCATAGGGGATCTAAGTTGTCTTCTTATTGTCTTCACTTCCTGGGTAGGATTGCAAGACCAGCTGAGCCAGCTTTACCTGTCTGGGTGGCACCAGCTGGTCCATCAAAATAGAGAGTCTGAAAAATACCCCAAACATGAATCTTAGGTTTTATAATAGTGATGTTATTCATAGGAGCAATTGAAGAGGTTACAAATCTTGTGACCTCTGGCTCCATGGCTCCTGAACCACAGTTCTAACCTCCTGGCTAATTTGTTAGTTTTACAAAGGCAGTTTTGTTTCCTGAGCAAGGAGAGTGTTATCATCTTTGTTTTAAAGTTAAATTAAATTCCTCCTATAGTTAGCTTGACCTCTGCCCAGAAATGAACAAGGACAGCTTGGAGGTTAGAAGCAAGATGGAGTCAGTTAGGTTAGATTTCTTTCACCATCATAATTTTTCCATGTCAGATTTTTCTCACTGTCATAATTTATGCAAAGGTAGTTTCAATATTACCATCTACCTCTTACCATTTCCCCTAATTTTAACATCTTACGTTATCATGGTGTGTTTGACAAAACTAAGAAGCCAACCAGCATTTGTTCATTATTGTTAACTACATTCCAGACTTATCTTGTATTTCATCAGCTTTTCCACTAATGTCCTTTTTCTGTTCTAGGATCCAATCCAGGATACTACATTGCATCATGTTTATTTATTCTTTTGCAGTCTATGACAGTTGCTCAATCTTTCCTTGTTTTATATGAGCATAACAGTCTTAAGGAGCTCTAGCTGGATGCTTTATAGGATGGGATGTTTTTCAATTTGGGCTTATCTCATAATGTTTTCCAAGAGACTAGACTGGGGTTATGGGCTTCTGGAAAGAATACCACAGAGGTAATATACCCTTCTCCAGGAGGTAGTGTTAACGCCCATCCCCAGTCTTGAGTATGGGCTGACTCACTTTCTAAAAAAGAATATGGAGAAAGCTGGCAAATACTACCTTAACCAAGTGATCAAAGTTAATATCACCACCAGTGATATTATGTTGATATGATGTGATGAGTCCAGCAAATTTTGATGTAGAGATAACATGTGAACAGGACCTCATTTTAGAGACATCTTTGCCCACTTTACAATTTTCCATAGACTAAACTCATTAAAAAGTACACATAATCTATAGCAAAGTTATTTTAAGTCGAGATTTTTGACATTTCTCCTTATCTTCCATAGTTATTTATTACTTAGTACCCAAGATTGTTGTTTTCATTTTGTAGTGTCCATATGGGGGAGAGGAAAACAGAGAGCGAGGAAGAGAGAAGGAAGGGGCAGACTTTGGTGGTTTTGCTGCTTTTGTAGTAATCCACAAATACATCATATCAGTGGTTGTAATTGTTACCGGAAAGGGGTCCCAATGCAGACCCCAAGAGAGGGTTCTTGGATTTTGTGCAAGAATTCAGGGCAAGTCCACAGTACAAAGAGAAAGCAAGTTTATTAAGAAAGTAAAGGAATAAAAGAATGACTACCCCATAGACAGAGCAGCCTTGAGGGCTGTTGGTTGTCCATTTTTATGGTTATTTCTTGATTATATGCTAAACAAGAGGTGGATTATTCATGCCTCCCCTTTTTAGATCCTATAGGATAACTTTCTTATGTTGCCATGGCATTTGTAAACTGTCATGGCACTGGTGGGAATGCGGCAATGAGGATGACGAGAGGTCGCTTCCGTCGCAATCTTGGTTTTGGTGGGTTTTAGCCACCTTCTTTACTGCGTACTGTTTTATCAGCAAGGTCTTCAAGAACTGTGTCTTGTGCCGACCTCCTCTCTCATCCTATGGCTTAGAATGCCTAACTGTCTGGGAATGCAGCCTAGTGGGTCTCAACTTTATTTTACCCAACGCCTATTCAAGATGGAGTTGCTCTGGTTCAAATGCCTCTGACACGATGACCAAAGACTATATTGAATCACGTATGGTCAGTAGATTGTTAGTTTGTAAAAGCCCTGAATTTTACATCTTTATAATTCCCATTCAACTCAGAGCTGGCTATATTAAGTGCCATTTTTATAGCCAAATAGTTTTATTTTTGTTGCAAATTTAAGGGATTTTTCAAATGTTTTTCTCTGTTAAAATGCGTTGTAGCTTACCTACTTTGCAATGTGGAATGGAATTAATGCTGAATTAGTAGATAGAAGATTTATGTTCTAGGTCCCACCTCATTACTTCCTAAATATAACTAGGGCTAATTCACTTACCTCAATTTTCTCATCTATAAAGTGGGTACAATCATACTTCATCTTTAGCTGTGCCTACTATTCAGCATGCATTCTCAGAGTTTTTCCATTTAAATTGTGCTGTGGTTTTTCTTGTTTGTTTGAGGCAGGGTTTCTCGCGATGTTGCCCAGTCTAGACTCAAACTCCTGCTCTTAGGTGATCCTCTCACCTCAGCCTCCCAAGTAGCTGGGACTACGGACACATTCCACTGCATTTAAATAGATTTTAAAGGCCATTAAATAATTTGGAAAAAAATAATTTCAAGCACAGCATTCCTAACAACTAAGCTGCTATTAGCTGCTCCTTACAGGTTGTTGTAAAGTTTAAAAGAGAGCGTGTACATAAAGACAATGTCTGGCACATAATAAATTTTGAATAAATAGAAAGTAATAGGATAGAGGTAGAATTTTCTATTGTCCTGTTTCCCTGATCCCATTTAAGTAAATATTTAATTAATTCTTGTTCATTCTCCATAGGCCTTTGCTTATGAATTCCTGTCAGTAAGAAATTATAGCTTAAGGATGAGCTTGCTGTCATTTAAAAAAAGAAAGTATAGCCCCGCACAGTGACTCACACCTATAATCCCAGCTACTCAGGAGGCTGAGGCAGGAGGATCGCTTGAGCCCAAGAGGTTGAGGCTGCAGTGAGCCATGATCACATCACTCCACTCCAGCCTGAGTGACAGAGCGAGACCCTATCTCAAAAAAGAAAGAAATTACGACAGAAGCTAACTAATCAGATGTTAGAGATACTATAGAGAGAATTCCTACCTGTAAATTGAAAGTTGGCTAGATGACTTCTGTGGTTCCTTCCAATTCTATGATTTTGATTTAATACATGTAGTACCTATCTCTCAGGGTTTAACTGAGAGCTTTAAGGGCTGAGATAGTATATGGGAAAACCATTTGTAAACATAAAGTACTATACAAATATGTGGTATTATTATATAAGACTAGTAAACTAGTCAACAGAGATTCCCTCAGTAACTGTAAGAACTATCTGTGGTAGGGCGTGGTGACTCACACCTGTAATCCCAGCACTTTGGGAGGCCAAGGCGGGTGGATTGCTTGAGGCCGGGAGTGTGAGACCAGCCGAGCCAACATGGTGAAACCCCGTCTCTACTAAAAATACAAAAATTATCCAGGCGTGGTTGTGCATGCCTGTAATCCCAGCTACTTGGGAGGCTGAGGCATGAGAATCACTTGAACCTGGGAGGCAGAGGTTGCAGTGAGCCGAGATTGCACCACTGCACTCTAGCCTAGGGAACAGAGCGAGACTCTGTCTCAAAAAAAGAAAAAAAAACTATCTGTGTTCATTGAAAATTAAAAGATACACATAATGTATTGAGGTTTTTTTTTTTTTTTGGTGAGGCCTATAATTTATTATATTATAATCGTTGCCATTGTTTGTTATCTATTTATGTTTGTTTTCTTTGCTAAGAGGATTGTAGCACTTTTTTATATAGCATACATTCTCCTATTTCTTCCATTACATTTACTCTGTGACAGTTTTTCCTAAGGCAATGCCCAGATGTGTTGTGGTTAAGGTTATAATTCAGCATTTCCATCAAGGAGACATCTTTCTGAAAACTATTTGGAAATAGACAGTAGCTCTCTGCAATCAAATTCACTCAGCTTGATGCCACCACTCTTGGTTTAACTTAAGCAGCACAGAACCAATTTTATGGTGAATTCAGAAGAGAAGCTATTGCTGGAAAATAAAATGACTTTGAGCCCTTCTATAGTATCTACTGCCAACTATTCTCCTCATTATTAGAATAGTACATACTTTGTACTGTTGTGATTCTTCTGTGTAGAAAAAAGTTTTATACCTCATTTTGTTTTTTTTAGTTTTGTCATTTTTCTTTTACTGACCAGATCAGATCTTTTCAAAGTCAAACTATAATTTTATTCTTTAGTTCCCTATGGAGTAGCATTTAAAGAAAATCATGGTAAATTACTCTATTCTTAGTTGGAATTTTATTTTACAACTATGAATAAAAGCATTTTCCTAGATATTTTCCATAGAATTCCTGAAAATAGTTTCTCAGATCTTTCTCAGTATTAAAAGTCTGGCTGAGATTCTCATTTTGTCCCTAGTTGCTGTAACTTTGCTACTTCCCCCATCAACATTCCCATTTCTTTTAATTTTTTAAATTCTTTTGGTTTATTTTCTGAGTTTAACAGTGGGGAATCCATTTGATTGTGCTCACAGCAGGTAGTAAGTACTATGGTAGACAGTGGATTGGTTTCTTTGGATGGTTAAAAGAATAAGAGGGTAATTAAGCTTTTCTGAAGCTGCCAACTGTATTGGAGGTTTGGTGTACATTTAAGACTTATTTAAAAACAGTTCCTTCAGAAACTGAACATTTAACCAGTAGAATTCCTAAGGGCCTATCCTTTTTATCAGGTGGAAATTACTTAGATCACTAGAATTTGTGTCAAATAGATTTTCTCTTTCATATAAGGCTAAGTCTAATGCTGTACTATCTCATTCTGATTTGTAATGTTAATTTATGATCTTTAGTAGGGTGCTTTTTACCTACCATAAACTCCCAAATATAGCTTTTAAAAATAATGTGTGCTTTAAAAATACATGCATCTTGTAATCCTAGCACTTTGGGAGGCTGAGGCTGGCGGATTGCCTGAGCTCAGGAGTTTGAGACCAGCCTGGGCAACGTGGTGAAACCCCATCTCTACTAAAATACAAAAAATTTGCCGGGCATGGTGGCGTGCACCTGTAGTCCCAGCTACTCGGGAGGCTGAGGCAGGAGAATTGCTTGAACTCCGGAGGCAGAGGTTGCAGTGAGTCGAGATCACACCACTGCACTCCAGCCTGGGTGACAAAGGGAGACTCCGTCTCAAACAAAAAAACAAAAAAAACAGGCTTCTAAAAAACTGAATAGAAACGTTTATTCAGTTACTTTTAAAGATGCAGAATTAGCCAAATCTTTGCTTCTTGAACTCAAAATCTAAATCTAGATAAAATGCAGAAAAGGGATTGCTTTTATGAGCTACAGTTATGAGGTCTAAAATTTTATCTACATAAACTGGGATGTTGACATGTTTAAAACCCCAAGCATTCTGTACTGAACCATAAATGGAAGCAGAGCTATAGTCTTCAGAGTTATAATTTTCACAGTGGTTTGATTCAGAGTGCTTTGAAAAGGTAATTTAAATTTAAATTTAAATTTAAATTTGAAAGGGAGAAATGCCTAAAGGTTTTATGGCTCTCAGAAGGTAATGGATAGGAATAGTCATTGTATGTGAGAGAAGGAAGAAATCCATAAGAGAAATGTGGCATTTAGAAACATGTACTAAACCTGGTGGAAGAATAGAAATTGATAGATGGAAAGAGGTGATGTAGGGAAAATATACAGTCATTGAACTTGAGAGTTCTTGAATAGTTAACATTCAGCTTTCATCTATTCATTTAATAAATATTTACTGAGTACCTTCTGTGTGCTTTTTGGCACCGTGGTTTTAAGCAGATAAGTGTCAGTGACATAACTAATTTTAAACTTTCTGTTTTTAAACCATTTTAGATTTACAGCGAGTTGAAAAGATAGAGGCTGGGCCCGGTGGCTCACGCCTATAATCCCAGCACTTTGGGAGGCCGAGGTGGGAGGATCACCTGAGCTGGTTTGAGACCAGCCTGACCAACATGGAGAAACCCCGTCTCTACTAAAAACACAAAAAATTAGATGGGCGTGGTGGCACATGCCTGTAATTCTAGCTACTCGGGAGGCTGAGGCAGGAGAATCACTTGAACCGGGGAGGGGGAGGTTGCCATGAGCCGAGATTGCGCCATTGCACTCCAACCTGGACGACAAGAATGAAACTCTGTCTCAAAAGAAAAAAGGAAAAAAAAAGAGAGTTCTTTCTCCCAGGTGCTACATGATTGTGGTACATTAATCAAAACTAAGAATTTACCATTGGCACTGACAGTTTTAAAGGACATACCTGGCTCTTGCTGGCAGAATAAACTATGGGGTCAGGGGAGGGCAGGGTAGAAGCAGGGAGATCAGTTAGTAGTTGATGACATTAATCCAGGGGAAGCATAGTAATGATGGTTTAGACTAGGGGGTTATCTATAAAAGTGGTAACAGGTAGTCGGATTTTGAAGATAGAACCAAGAAGATTTGCCGATGGATTGGATTTGGGATGTGAGATAAACAGAGGAATCAAAAAGACTCTAAGATTTTTGGAAAGGAGTCATTTCTAAAAATGGAAAATGAGTTTTAGCACCAAACTTACTGTCCTTCCTTCCACACCAACCTTACTGTCTTTCTCTCCACAACTCTTTAAAAGTTTTAGTTATTTCATTATCTACACAGACAATCCTCCAATGCTCAGATATCTCTGTGTCTTGATCTCCTCACCTCCAGTGATCTTGTCTTCCACCTCAATTTAGTTACCCGCTCATAAGATCATCCTCTAGGCTATGTCATTACTAATAACTAAACCTTCATTTTAAGCATTCTACTCTCCTCCCACAACTCCTGTCTTTCCAGCCCTCTCCGTGTAGTGTGTGGACTTCAACAATTTTAACTCCAACAGGACCTTGGATCCATTTTCTCTATGATCTTCACTACCTTCCTTCCTTGGCCCATTATTAAAATGAGGCAAATGGAAAAATAGAGTTACTATTTGTTGAAATAAGGAAGTTTATAGGAGAAATGGGTTTGATGAAAAGGAAGCTGAGAATTAGGATTTTGTTTTAGGACAAATAAGTTTAATAAGTTTGAAATGAGCATTAGATATCCAAGAGCAGGTACTTGAATATAAGAGCCTAGTGTTCGAATGAGAGGTTTGGACCAGAAACATACATTGGGAGTCATCAGCATATAGATAATACATAAAGATATGAGACATGATGAAATCTATTAAATGGATAGAGATAGAGAAGAGGTCAAGGACTGAACCCTGGGCATTACCATTTTTAGAGGTCAGGAAAAGAGAAACCAGTGAACAAGATCAAAAGAAGCATCTAATGAAGTAGAAAGAGAACCAAGAGAAGTGGTGACCTAAAAGTGAAACAGAAAGATTTCAATTTGGAGAAAAATGATCATTTCTGTCATATACTGCTGATAGTGCAAATAAAATGAAGATGAGAATTGACAGTTGGATTTGGCAACATGGAAGCCATTGTGACTTTAATAAGAGCAGTTTCAGAAAAGCACTAAGAATTAGAACCTGAATGGAATGAGTTTAAGAGACAATGGGAATAAAGAAGGTAGAGACAGCAAGTACAGATTGCTCTTTCATGTTTGATTGTAAAAGGCAGCAGAGAAATGGGACTTTGACTGGGGAGGTGAAATGTTGGTCAAGAAACCTGTATTTTAACATTGGAAACATTGTATGCTGATGGAAATGACTAATAGAGAGCGATAATTGATCATGTAAGAGAGAAAGACAGTTGCAGGTTGGTGAGAGGGGATAGAATCCAGTAGATGTGGCTAGGTGCAGTGGCTCACATCTGTAGTCCTAGCACATTGGGAGGCTGAGGTGGGTGGATCACTTGACCCCAGGAATTTGAGACCAGGCTAGGCAGCATAGTGAGACTCCATCTCTACAAACAAACAAACAAACAAAAAACAACAGCCGGGTGCCTGTGAGGTAGGAGGATCGCTTGAACCTGCCTGGTTGAGGCTGCAGTGAGCCGTGATCGTGCCACTGCACTCCAGGCTTGGGTGACAGAGTGAGACTCTATCTCAAAAAAAAAAATTCAGTGAATCAGTAGAAGAGATGGCCTCAGATAGGATTATGGACAGTTTTACCATTGTATAGGAAGAAAGAGTGTGGCCGGGCGCGGTGGTTCATCCCTGTAATCCCATCACTTTGGGAGACTGAGGTGGGTGGATTGTCTGAGGTCAGGAGTTGAAGACCAGCCTGGCTAACATGGTAAAACCCCATCTCTACTAAAAATAAAAAAGTAGCTGGGTGTGGTGGCATGCACCTGTAGTCCCAGCTACTCAGGAGGCTGAGGCAGGAGAATCACTTGAACCCGGGAGGCAGAGGTTGCAGTGAGCCGAGATCACACCACTGCACTCCAGCCTGGGCAACAGAGTGAGACTCCATCTCAAAAAGAAAAAAAAAGTGTATGGGTACAGATGCACATATTTTAGTATATATTTAGTATGATGAGAACTTATGTGAGTTATAATTTCTATTTTTTTCAATGAGAGGGAGGGAGAAGAGTTGATTTTTTTTTTTTTTTTTTAATATAGTAAGGTAAGTAACACTAAAGGCTCACTTAAAGTTAGTAGTAATGAATTAAAGGAAGCCAAGTCATTATGTTTGAGTTTTACTTTGGTCACATTCAGCTGTTTGAATGCTGCAGTGGCACAATCATAGCTCACTGCAACCTCGAACTCCTGGGCTCAAGGGATCCTCCCACCTCAGCCTCCCATATAGCTAGGATTACAGGTGTGTGCCACCACATCTAGCTAATTTTTGTATGTTTTTGTAGAGATGGGGTATTGCTATGTTGCTGAGACTGGTCTTGAACTCCTGGCTTCAAGCAATCCTCCTACTTCAGTCTCCTAAGGTGTTGGGATTACAGATGTGAGCCATTGAGACCAGCTTCTTACCTTATTCTTTTTAATGGCTGCATTGTATTCCATTGTATTTCACAAGTGCTCTATTGAGAATTTTTATTATTATTATTTCTAGGTTTTCACTGTAGTGAACATCTTTAAATATATGTCTTGAAGTACTCTTTTTTTTTTTTTTGAGACAAAGTCTCACTCTGTTGCCCAGGCTGGAGTGCAGTGGTGTGATCTCTGCTCGCTGCAATCTCTGCCTCCCGGGTGCAAGTGATTATCCTGCCTCAGCCTCCTGAGTAGCTAGGACTACAGGTGCATACCACCACACCTACCTAATTTTTATATTTTTAGAAGAGACGGGATTTCACCATATTGGCCAGGATGGTCTTGATCTCCTGACCTAGTGATTGAAGTACTTTTACAGCTATATAAATAGAATAAATTTCTAATGTTAGGTTGAAATAAATGTGAATTTTGAAAAATATTAGGGCCAGGTGTGATAGCTTATGCTTGTAATCCCAAGACTTTGGGATGCCAAGGCAGCTGGATCACTTGAGGCCTGGAGTTCGAGACCAGCCTGGCCAACCTGGCAAAACCCCATCTCTACTAAAAATACAAAAATTAGCTGGTCATGGTGGTGCACACCTGTAGGCCCAGCTACTCGTGAGGCTGAGGTGGAAGGATCACTTGAGCCCAGGAGGCAGAGGTTGCAGTGAGCCGAGATTGCACCACTGTACTCCAATCTGGGTGACAGAGTGAGACCCTATCTCAAAGAAAAGAAAATATTAGGTGGATAAATGATGTGGTGGTGCCACTTATTATCCCAAAGCTTTGGGAGGCAGAAGCTGGAGGTTCACTTGAGGCCAGGAGTGTTTGAGACCAACTTGGGCAATATAGTGGGATCCCATTCCTAAAAAAAAGTCATTTGGGCCGGGCATGGTGGCTCACGCCTGTAATCCCAGCACTTTGAGAGGCCAAGGTGGACAGATCACCTAAGGTCAGGAGTTCGAGACCAGCCTGGCCAACATGGTGAAACCCCATCTCTACTAAAAATAAAAAATTAGCCAAGTGTGGTGGCATGTGCCTGTAGTCCCAGCTACTCGGGAGGTTAAGGCAGGAGAATTGCTTGAACCTGGGAGGCGGAGGTTGCAGTGAGCTGAGATCGCACTACTGCACTCCAGCCTGGGTGACAGAGTAAGACTTCATCTCAAAAAAAAAAAAAAGTCATTTGGACATGGTGGCTTGCACCATAGTCCCAGCTACTCAGGAGGCTGAGGAGGGAGGATTGTTTGAGCCCAGGAATTTGAGGTTGCAGTGAGCTATGATTGCATCACTTTACTCCAGCCTGGGCAACAGCAAGACCCCCTCTTTTTTTTTTTTTTTTTTTCTGAGACAGAATCTTGCTCTTGTCGCCCAGGCTGGAGTGCAGTGGCGTGATCTTGGCTCACTGCAACCTCCACCTCCTGGGTTCAAGCAGTTCTCTTGCCTCAGCCTCCCAAGTAGCTGGGATTACATGTGTTTGCCACTACCTTTGGCTAATTTTCTCCAGGGCTCAAGCAATCCTCCCACCTCAGCCTCCTGAGTAGCTGGGATTACAGGCGTGCACCACCATGCCTGGCTAATTTTTGTATTTTTTAGTAGAGACAGGGGTTCATCATGTTGGCCAGGCTGGTCTCGAACTCCTGACCTCAAGTGATCTGCCTGCCTCGGCCTCCCAAAGTGCTGGGATTACAGGTGTGAGCCACTGTGCCTGGCCAAGACCCCATCTTTTAAAAAAAAAAAAAAAAAGGGAAGGAAGGGAGGGAGGGAGGGACAAAGGGAGGGAGGGAAGAATGGAAGGAAAGGTGGAAGGAAAAATTAGGTATACCAAATTTTTCTTTAAAATTATTTATTTGTCTGAGTGCTGTGGCTCTACAGAAAATTAAAAATTTAGCTGGGTGTGGTGGCACATGCCTGTAGCTCCAGCTGCTCAAGAGGCTGAGGTGAGAGGATTGCTTGAGCCCTGGAGTTCAAGGTTACAGTCAGCTGTGATCACACCACTGCACTCTAACCTGGGCAACAGAGTTTAGTCCAATAGCATGAGTTTCTTTTTCTTTTTCTTTTTTACTTTAAGTTTCGGGATACAAGTGCAGAACGTGAGGTTTGTTACATAGGCATACGTGTGCTATGGTGGTTTGCTGCACCTATCAACCCCTCATCTAGGTTTTAAGCCCCGCTTAAATAGCGTTAGCTATTTGTCCTAATGCTTTCCTTCCCCTTGCCCCCCACCCCCCGACTGGTACCAGTGTGTGTTATTCCCCTCTCTGTGTCCATGTGTTCTCATTGTTCAACTCCCACTTATGAGTGAGAACATGCAGTATTTGGTTTTCTGTTCCTGTGTTAGTTTGCTGAGGATGATGGTGTCCAGCTTCATCCATGTCCCTGCAAAGAACATGATCTCATTCCTTTTTATGGTTGCATAGTATTCCATGGTGTATATGTACCACTTTTTCTTTATTTAGTCTATCATTTTTGGGCATTTGGGTTGGTTCCATGTCTTTGCTATTGTAAACAGTGCCGCAATAAACATATGTGTGCATGTGTCTTTATAGTAGAATTATTTATATTCCTTTGGGTATATACCCAGTAATGGGGTTGCTGGGTCAAATGGTATTTCTGGTTCTAGATCCTTGAGGAATCGCCACACTGTCCTCCACAATGGGTGAACTAATTTACACTCCCACCAACAGTGTAAAAGCATTCCCATATCTCACAGCCTTGCCAGCATCTGTTGTTTCTTGACTTTTTAATAATCGCCATTCTGACTGGTGTGAGATGGTATCTCATTTTGGTTTTGATTTGCATTTCTCTAATCATTAGTGATGTTGAGCTTTTTTTCATATGTTTTTTGGCTGCATAAATGTCTTCTTTCGAGAAGTGTTTGTTCATATCCTTTGCCCATTTTTTGAAGGGGCTGCTTTTTTCTTTTCTTTTTTTTTTTTTTTTGAGAGGGAGTCTCACTCTGTCACCCAGGCTGGAGTGCAGTGGTGTGATCTCAGCTCACTGCAAGCTCCGCCTCCTGGGTTCATGCCATTCTTCTGCCTCAGCCTCCGGAGTAGCTGGGACTACAGGCGCCTGCCACCACGCCCAGCTAATTTTTTGTATTTTTAGTAGAGACAGGGTTTCACTGTGTTAGCCAGGATGGTCTCGATCTCCTGACCTCATGATCCGCCTGCCTCGGCCTCCCAAAGTGCTGGGATTACAGGCGTGGGGCTGTTTTTTTCTTGTAAATTTAAGTTCTTTGTTGATTCTGGATATTGGACCTTTGTCAGATGGGTACATTGCAAAAATTTTCTCCTGTTCTGTGGGTATAGCATGGGTTTCAGAGTTTTGAGGGAGAAAGGAGGGACACTGATCTGTAGGTGGCAATAAGGAGCAAGTCCCTAAAAAAATACATATATATAAATGATTTCATTAACTTACATTCTCATCAGCAGTGTGTGGATGTCCTAGTTTCTCTACACTGTTCCTCCTCCTCTCATCCAACTGGGAATTGTGTGTTAATGTTAAGTGGTTTGTGTTAAGCTAAATTGCGAAGTATTAGCTGGGTGCGATGGCTCATGCCTGTAATCCCAGCACTTTGGGAGGCTGAGATGGGCGGATCACTTGAGGTCGAGAGTTTGAGACCAGCCTGGCCAACATGGTGAAACCCCATTTTTACTAAAAATACAAAAATTAGCTGGGTGTGGTGGCACGTGCCTGTAGTCCCAGCTATTCGGGAGGCTAAGGCAGGAGAATCTCTTGAACTCAGGAGGTGGAGCCTGCAGTGAGCTGAGGTTGCACCATTGCACTCTAGCCTGGGTGACAGAGCAAGACTCTTGTCTAAATTAAAAAAAAAAAAAAAAGGCAAAGTATTCTAATTGGTTTATTGGTTGTCTCTGATGAATGGCACTGAAAGAGGAAGGAAGGGTACTATTGCTTTTCATTATAACTCCCTTTATATTTTTTAATTTTTAATTATGTGCTGGTTATATGAATCATTTAAAATATGTGTGTGCGTGTGTGTGTATGTGTATAGTGTGTATATGTAAAGAAGCATAGTCAAATAATATGATACCCTTAGCATCCATAACCAATTAATTGTGCTGTGCTGCCAGATTATTTTCCGTGTGTGTGTTCATTTCCTAATAAACTTTGCCATTTCTATTTAATTGAAGAGTAGCTTGAGATTTTAAGAGAAGTTGATTTTTTTTTTTAATTACTATTTGTATGGCATTTTTGGAAACTGGATTGTCTTCAGTGTAATATAACAAAAACAATTAGCTATTAGGGCTAATATAAAACTGCAGGAGTATCTACAACTTCAGATTTAAGATGTTTGCATTAATTAAAGCAACCTAATTTTTCTAACTGAATGGACTATAATATGTAAATGTTATATAAGTCAAATATATAAAATAAATGTGCACCTAAAAACAAGTTATTATAGCATGAAAATTAAACTCTTGATTTTAAAAATATTGACTAACATTGAATTCAGACTGTTTTCATTTTAACTCAATTTATTTTTTTAAATCTGATAGAAATTTGTCAGAACATATGGACTTGTAATAAATATCTTTGCTTTAAAATATATTCATTTTTATACTTTAGAGATATATTACTTACTGACTTTTAAACTTTTTTTTTTTTTTTTTTGAGACAGAGGCTCGCTCTGTCGCCCAGGCTTGAGTGCAGTGGCTCGGTCTCGGCTCACTGCAAGCTCCGCCTCCCGGGTTCACGCCATTCTCCTGCCTCAGCCTCCTGAGTAGCTGGGACTACAGGCTCCTGCCACCATGCCCGGCTAATTTTTTTTTTGTATTTTTTTAGTAGAGAGGGGATTTCACCGTGTTAGTCAGGATGGTCTCCATCTCCTGACCTCGTGATCTGCCCGCCTCGGCCTCCCAAAGTGCTGGGATTACAGGCATGAGCCGCCGCGCCCGGCCGACTTTTAAACTTTTTAACTAGCGATAGAATATTTTCAGTCTTTTGGCCTTCTGCAGCTACCTTTCCAAAAAAATTGTGGTATGTTAGTTAAGTGTTTCGGTTGCAGTTTCCTTTACTGTTACCAGTTATGCAAAATAGATATATCAATCAGGGGCCTTTGTTACTGTAGCAGTGTTACCTCAAATAAATTCATTTAAGGCCAGGTGTGTTGTCTCACTCCTGTAATCCCAGTACTTTGGGAAGCTGAGGCAGGTGGATTGCTTGAGCCCAGTTCAAGACCAGCTTGGGCAACAGAGTGAGAACCTGTCGCCACAAAACATTTTAAAAATTAAAAAATTAGCCAGGTGGCCGGGCACGGTGGCTCACGCCTGTAATCCCAGCACTTTGGGAGGCCGAGGCAGGCGGATCACCTGAGGTCAGAAGTTCGAGACCAGCCTGGCCAAGATGGTGAAACCCTCTCTCTACTAAAACATACAAAAATGAGCTGGGCATGATGGTGGGTGCCTGTAGTCTCAGCTACTCTGGAGGCTGAGGCAGGAAAATCGCTTGAACCTGGGAGGCAGAGGTTGCAGTGAGCTGGGATCACACCACTGCACTCCAGCCTGGGCAACAGAGCAAGACTCCATCTCAATTAAAAAAAAAAAAATTAACCAGGCATGGTGGTACATACCTGTGGTCTCAGCTACACGAGAGGCTGAGGCAGGAGGATCACTTGAGCCTAGAAGGTTGAGACTGCAGTGAGCTGTGTTTGCACCACTGCACTCTAGGATGGGTGACAGAGCGAGACCCTGTTTCCAAAAGAAGAAAAGAAGATTCGCTTTATCTGGCAGATACAACCAGAAACAAAAAAGCCTCTCGCTATGGAAAAATGTACTAATCTAGCATTCTTATACTATTGTCAGGACTACTTGACATTTGAAAGAAATTATTATATGTATTATATATTATATTACTATTATGTTATCCAAACTCTTAGAGAAGGTATTTGGTTACTAACTAAAATCACGACAAGATACTATTATACACCCATCAGAATTGCTAAAATTAAAAAGACTGACACCACCAAATACCGGTGAAGATGTGGAAAAACCAAAACTCTATACATTGTCAATGGGCTTGTAAAAAGGATATAACCACTTTGGAAAAAGGGCTGGCCGTTTTGTGTAAAACTAAACATGTACCTTCCCTGTGACCCAGCAATTTCATTTCTTGGTATTTGCCCAAGAAAAATGAAAACATATATCTACGAAATTACTCACATATGAATTTTTTTTTTTTTTTTTTTTTTTTTTGAGACAGAGTTTTGCTCTTGTTGCCCGGGCTGGAGTACAGTGACGCGATCTCGGCTCACTGCAACCTTTGCCTCCCGGGTTCAAGCGATTCTCCTGCCTCAGCCTCCTGAGTAGCTGGGATTAAAGGCGCCCGCCACCACGCCCGGCTAATATTTTGTATTTTTAGTAGAGACGAGGTTTCATCATGTTGGCCAGGCTGGTCTCGAACTCCTGACCTCAGGTGATCCACCCGCCTTGGCCTCCCAAAGTGCAGGGATTACAGGCGTGAGCCACCATGCCCGGCCAAACACATGGATTTTAATATAGTTTTATTCATCATAGCCCCAAACTGGATACAGCCTACATATTCATCAATAGGAGAATAAATAAACTGCAGTATGTTAATGAACTGGAAAACTAATCAGCAATAAAAAGTAATTATTATTGATATACAGTAATATGATGAATCTCAAAAATATTTTGCTGAGTAGAAGGAGCCTTACATAAAAGAAAACAGGCTATATGAATCCATTCGTATGAAGTTCAAGAAGAGACACATTAATCTATGATGAGAAAATGAGAACAGTAGGAGATTGAGAGTGAGGATTGACTGGAAAGGAGGAGGATGGAACTTTCTGGAGTAATTATGATGTCCTATATCTTGGTAGGGTTTTGAGTTACATAGGTAAATGCATTTGCCAAAATTCAATGCATGTACATAGAATATGCGTTTTATTATATGCAAATTTTACTAAAGCCTGTACAAAATTTTGAATTCTAGTTAATAATATGCATATTTGCAGGGGGAAATGTACTGATACCTGTAGGGTGCTTTAATATGCATGAGAAATAAGATGCACTGATAGATTGATAAATAGATAGCAAAATAGTAATGGTAGAATCTAAGTAGTGGGTATATGAATGTTTATTGTGAAATCATTTTCATTTTTGTGTACATTTGAACATTTGTATAATAGAATACTGAGAAGGAGAAAGAAAGCATTCGATACCCTCAGAAGCAATTCTTTTCCTTATGTATTCCATGAAGAGAAGCAGAGTCAGCAATAACCCCTGAAAGTTAAGTTGCTTGCTTATTATGTTTCTGGCTGGATATAAGTTTTCACAGAACCAATCTGAGATACAACTGGGTTTCTTTATGTTATCAGGTTATTTTGTTTTACATACATATTTGGGAAGTTAGCTTGTTTATTCTCAACTCATCATGTAAAATTCTGTTAGCTTTGGAAGGTTGTAAAAACGAGATACACTGTCATTATTTTCAATATCAGAAATTCTTCCTGCTATCTCTATTTTGAAAATTTACTTGTTTTGTCTACGGCCATACTACCCTGAACGTGCCTGATCCAGCCTGAAAATTTACTTGTTCTATCACAATTTATAAGAATCAAGTATCTGGGCTGGGCACGGTGGCTCATGTCTGTAATCCTAGCACTTTGGGAGGCTGAGGCAAGTGGATCGCTTAAGTCCAGGAGTTCAAGACCAGCCTGGGCAACATGGGAAAACCCCACCTCTACAATAAATTAAATATACACACACACACACACACACACACACATATACATACAAAAAATTAGCTGGACGTGGTGGCACACGCCTGTAGTCCTAGCTACTCTGGAGGCTGAGGCAGGAGGATCACTTGAGCCCGGGAGGTCAAGTCTGTAGTGGTCTGTAATTGCACCACTGCTCTCCATCTTGGGAGAGAGAGTGAGACCCTGTCTCAAAAAACAAAAGGAAAAGCTGAATAATAATAAACAGAGCTGATGAAAGTTGTAATAAAATACATTGCCTTGAATAACAGAAAAACTTAATCTTATAAACACTTTGATAAAACCAGAACACAAAGCAGAGATAGGTCAAGGACGATTTGGTGCAGAAGATAAAGCCTTAGGTAACAGAGCTTAGGAAATAAGTAAAAGAAAAAAAATTGTCAGTGAAATAATGGGCATATTGGAAGTGCAAAAGGAGAATGCACACTTCTGGAAAACATAGTAAGGGACATGGGAAGCTAGAGAAAAAAATGAGCAAAATGAAATGGAAATTAACCAAGTGTTTAAAAGGAATAGAGAGCTAATGTAAGATGTAGAACATGGATAAAGTAGAATAATTGTCTCTGAAGAATAAAGCTCAATAGAAAATAATATTTAAAGATATTTTTAAAGGAAACTATTCAGAAACAAATGCAGACTTGAGGCCAGGTGTGGTGGCTTACACCTGTAATCCCAGTGCTTTGGGAGGCTGAGGTGGGTGGATCACCTGAGGTCAGGAGTTCAGGACCAGCCTGGCCAACATAGTAAAACCCCATCTCTACTAAAAATACAAAAATTAAAAAAGAAAGAAAGAAAGAAAAAAGCCGGGCACGGTGGCTCACACCTGTAATCCCAGCGCTTTAGGAGGCCAAGACGGGTGGATCACTTGAGGTCGGGAGTTTGAGACCAGCCTGACCAACATGGAGAAACCCCGTCTCTACTAAACATACAAAATTAACCAGGCGTGGTGGTGCATGCCTGTAATCCCAGCTACTTGGGAGGATGAGGCAGGAGAATCGCTTGAACCCGGGAGGCAGAGGTTGCAGTGAGCCGAGATCATGCCATTGCACTCCAGCCTAGGCAACAAGAGCGAGACTCCATCTCAAAAAAAAAAAAAATTGGTCATGGTGGCGCATGCCTGTAATCCCAGCTACTCAGGAGTCTAAGGCAGGAGAATCACTTGAACCCAGGAGGCAGAGGTTGCAGTGAGCTGAGATCACGCCATTGCACTCCAGCGTGAGCAACAAGAGTGAAACTACGTCTCAAAAAAAGGAAGGAAGGGAGGGAGGGAGGGAGGGAGGAAGGGAGAAAGGAAGGAAGGAAGGAAGTCAGGCAGACTTGAATCTATAGATTGAGAGAGTACATCATGAGCCAGGGAAAATGTACATAGAACAATTATAATAAGGCACAACCTAGTCATGTTATTGGGCTCCAAAAATTAAAGAATGACTCCAGAAAAAAAGAAAAAAACATGAGAGGGAGAAAGATTTGGACTGACTTCAGAATTCTCAGTATATTTCGGTGCCAGAAGACTGTAGGCTTTATAGACTTTATCTATAGTCCTCAAGAAAATAACGTATGATCCAAGGTTTTATATCTAGCTTACCTGTTATTGAGGTAAAAAGGCAACAGATGTTTTTGAACATCCAAGAACTCAGAAAATATAGTTTCCCTGATGCCTGTACTGTGCCCAGCCAGCCAAACAAGTGATAAAGAAAGTGTCACAAAAGACCTTATGTGAGCATGCAATCCATAAGATTCATGTGGGACTTACTATTCCAGAAGAGAATTTACATGTTACAAACTCTAACAGTGTATGTATTAAATGACCCCAAAGAATTGGGAGGTCTGGGTATGGTAGCCCATGCCTGTAATTTCAGCATTTTGAGAGGCCACAGCAGGATTACTTGAAGCCAGTAGTTTGAGACCAGCCTGGGTAACAAAGCAAGACCGTCTTTATTCAAAAATAAATAAAAATAAAGGATTGGAAGGATAAGGGTGAGAGATAGTAGAAAGTGCTAAAACTAGCAGGAGGGCCGTGCACGGTGGCTCACGCCTGTAATCCCAGCACTTTGGGAGACCGAGGTGGATGAATCACTTGAGGTCAGGAGTTCGAGACCAGCCTGGCCAACATAGTGAAACCTCGTCTCTACTAAAAATACAAAAATTAGCCAGGGATGGTGGTGCACACCTGTAATCCCAGCTACTCAGGAGGCTGAGGCAGGAGAATCACTTGAACTCGGGAGGTAGAGGTTGCAGTGAGCCAAGATCACATCACTGCACTCCAGCCTAGGGAACAGACCAAGACACTGTCTCAAAAACAAACAAACAAACCACTAGCAGGAGGATGTACTCCAGTAAAATCTAAGGACTAATTTATTAACATAAATTATAAAAAAAAAATGGGATCTGGGAACAGGTGATCCAGCACAGAAGGGCTCCATAAGGAAGTTCCAGAATATCATTTTTATACCAGGCCTAGGCCAGGGAGTTTTCTAGGAAAAAAAAAGAAGGAGGCCTAGACCAGGGAGTTTTCTAGGAAAAAAATAAGGACTGGTTTATATGAGCATATGAAAAATATTATTATTGAATGGCATGCCACAATGATGTTGGAGCTTTTGGAAAAAGAGTGCTAATAGGTATGTTGGAAACAAAGCAAATGAAAAAAAATAAAGCAGTTAATTAACAACTCTAGGAAAAACGAAATACAGGCAGGCACCCCACAAGAACATTTTACTCAGTAACAGGCCACATATACAAGGGTAGTCCCATAAAATTATAATAGAGCTGCCCTGCTCTATACAGATGTACCATTTTTATCTGTTATACCATATTTTTACTGTACTTTTTCTATGTTTAGTTACACAAATACTTACACTGTGTTAAAACTGCCTACAGTGCTCAGTACAGTAACACACTGTGCACTATTGTCTCTAGGAACAATAGGCTGTACCCTATAGCCTACGTGTATAGTAGACTATGCCATCTGGGTTTATATGAGTATGCTCTATGATGTTTGCACAATGACAACATTGCCTAACGATGCACTTCTCAGAATGTATCCCCATTAAATGACACATGACTGTAATTGTACAAGAAAGGAGTTCTTGTACAATTAGTCTGCTGTTCAGCAGTTCACATTATTTGTATGGCTATAATAATATTTTAAAACTCACTGATTTAACCAAATATTGCGAGGATTGAGGGAGAGGAGAATTGTGTATGTGAAAACAATTACTAAAACTTCATGTTGGTGAAATGATATTGTTAATATTGATAAAGCAAGAAATCAAAAAGAACTAAGATGTCTTCCACCATGGGGGGAAGATAATAAATCTGATATTTAATATTGATAAATTAAGAAATATCAATATAAACATTTTATTTAGAAAGATGGAAACAGGCTGGGTGCGGTGGCTCACACCTGTAATCCCAGCATTTTGGGAGGCCAAGATGGGTGGATCACCTGAGATCAGGAGTTCGAGACCAGCCTGGCCAACATGGTGAAACCCCATCTCTACTAACAATACAAAAATTAGCTGGGCATGGTGGTGGGTGCCAGTAATCCTAGCTACTCAGGAGGCTGAGGCAGGAGAATTGCTTGAACCTGGGAGGCGGAGGTTTCAGTGAGCCAAGATCGCACCATTGCACTCTAGCCTGGGCGACAAGAGTGAAACCCTATCTCAAAAGAAAAAAAAAAAAAAGGCTGGGCGCGGTGGCTCACGCCTGTAATCCCGATACTTTGGGAGGCCGAGGCGGGTGGGTCATGAGGTCAGGAGTTCAAGACCAGCCTGGCCAAGATGCTGAAACTCCATCTCTAGTAAATATACAAAAATTAGCTGGGCGTGGTGGCACGCGCCTGTAATCTCAGCTACTTCGGAGGCTGAGGCAGGAGAATCGCTTAAACCCGGGTGCCAGAGGTTGCAGTGAGCCAAGATCAAGCCACTGCACTCCAGCCTGGGCAACAGAGCAAGACTTCATATCAAAAAAAAAAAAAAAAGAAAGATGGAAACAGGGAGAATGACTAGAAGAGTTGAAGTTGGTAGACTCTGGAGCTTAGAGAAGAATGGGGAAGCGTCTTTCACTATAAGTCTTGTAATAGTACAATTTGACTTTTTAAAGGAGGTGACTACAATATCTTGACAAAAATAAAAATAATTTAACAAGGGATTATTTCTCTATGTGTAGTGTGCACAAAAAGTTATGTAAAGCTATTTACTGAAGCATTATTTATTTGGTATTAATTACAAATTATATCCTATAGGTAACAACTCAAGATTATGTTACACGGTACACTGTTTTGTAAATATATTTATTTTCTACTCTTAAGGAACATTCATTCTAAGGAGTTAGGGAATGGCTTAAACATATATAAATCAGAAAAATAGTAGTTTACCCATTCAGCAAATATGTATTGAGCACTGCGTGCCAGGCACTGATCTGGGCGCTAGACATCAAAAAGAGACAAAAACATCTGCAGTCTAGTGGAGGAGTAGGGGAGACATAAACAGTAAACATAATAAAAATAGCGTGGCTGGGCACAATGGCTCAGCGTATAAAACCAGCACTTTCGGAGGCCAAGGTGGGTGGATCGCTTGAGGTCAGGAGTTCGAGACCAGCCTGGCCAACATGGTGAAACCCCATGTCTACTCAAAATACAAAAATTAGCTGGGCATGGTGGTGGGCACCTGTAATCCCAGCTACTGAGGAGGCTGAGGCAGGAGAATCGCTTGAACCCAGGAGGCAGAGGTTGCAGTGAGCCGAGATCATGCCATTGCACTCCAGCCTGGGTGACAGAACAAGACTCCGTCTCAAAAAAAAAAAAAGAAAAGAAAACAATTTTTAAAAATGGCTAGACTGGGCCTGGCGCGGTGGCTCACGCCTGTAATCCCAACACTTTAGGAGGCTGAGGCGGGCAGATCACAAGGTCAGGAGTTCAAGACCAGCCTGGCCAACACAGTGAAACCCCATCTCTACTAAAAATACAAAAATTAGCTGGGCGCAGTGGCGGGTGCCTGTAATCCCAGCTACTCAGGAGGCTGAGGCAGGAGAGTCACTTGAACCTGAGAGACAGAGGTTGCAGTGAGTTGAGATAATGCCACTGCACTCCAGCCTGGATGACAGAACTAGACTCCATTTCAAAAAAAAAAAAATGGCTAGGCTGTATTAGAAATTGATAATGTCTATGCAAAAAGAAAAAGATATATGGCATAAGAGGATTCGGAAGCGCAAGGAGAAGAGGAGGAACCGTCAAAGGAGACTGAGAAGACAGAACCCTGGGAGTAATGTAGGAGAATGTGACGTTATAGAAGCTTAGAGAATAAAATGTACCAAGGTAGACGACATGATCAGTAGTCAAATGCTCCTTAATGAAGTGGACCTGAGAACAGACTATTAGATTTAGCAACAGGAAGGTCACTTATGTGATGTTGACAAGAGCTATTTCAGTAAAGATGTGCTATCTAATTTCTTTTCGTCATGGAGAAAGGATGACAAGAAAGATAGTTACCACTAAGCCATCTTATTTTTGTGATCTTATAGCAGTAGTCGTAGTTTGATCTTTGGTAAATTTGTAACATCTAGATTGCTATTCACAGAAGACTTAGGATAACTTTGGTTTTGCTTGGATGTCAACCTGATCAGTGTGAGCAGATGGTTGGTAAGATTATACTGTTAGCAGCAGTAGGGAATGAGATTTCTGTTGTGAACCCCAAACCCAGAACTGCAGGAACTAGTCCTTTGGTAGATTACATTATTTAGGTATAGAAAAACTAATGAAAAGAATCGGTGGTGTGTGGGCATTGCAATCAGTTGACTCCAGGTGGCCTTCCTAGAGGTTGCTATAGAAAGAAAGAAAATAGCTTAAATTCAGCCCCAATTTTAATTCCATATAGTCCACTAAGAAAAAGAATACTAAGTCCGGTGGAGAACTTGCCTTCATTATTTTTAGCTTAATGTGTTATTCTAGATTTAGAATACCTATGATTAACTGGGGTGAGTGGAGGATCAGAAATTCAATATTTAACTGCTGTCATCCTAGCAAGGGCATACTGAATAGATAGCATCATCATAATATGTGGGCTGAGATGAGGCTGCTCCAGACGAGTCTCTCTCAAAGTTAATTGATGGAAACTTCCCACCTTCAAGAATTTTTATTACCTTAGCAATGCTATGCCAAGACTGTTGAAACACAGCTGTGGGTGCTGTGCAGACGCCCACATTGCCAATCAGGAAGGATGTACTTTTAAACCTCTAATTTATCTAATAATGTCGTTAGTGATTTGTTTAGGTTTGGCATTGTGATGAAAATGCTTCCTGGCTTGGTTTATAACAAGAATTCAGTTTGCAGTCTTAAAACGTATATTGTCTTAATATGCATGTGGAATATACTAACAAGTCAATACAAAAAGATCTGACTAAAATACTATCCTGTCCATCTAAAGGAACTTATTATCCACCCATGGTATTTGAAAATGAATGCAAATTAAATGTTTTTATTCTATAATAATCTATTTATCTGTTGTGGTTCCTGCCTTATAACAAGATGGCAATATTCAGTGCTGAAAGAGAGCCAGCTTTCATGTTCAATCCAATCTGACTCCTTTCCTATTCTCTAATGGAAAATATTAATTGATTGGATTGATGTCAGCCTATATAGTGGAGATGGAATAATAAGCTCTTATAAATAAATATTTTAAAAGAGGTAGGAAATAGTACTTTCTTGTTTAAAATATAAAATTTTATAGTAACAATATTGTTTTATATGACATTTATCATGTAGGCCTGTCTTTTTTTTTTTTTTTTTTTTTGAGATGGAGTCTCACTCTGTTGCCCAGGCTGGAGTGCAGTGGCGCCATCTCAGCTCACTGCAACCTCCACCTCCCTGGTTCAAGTGATTCTTCTGCCTCAGCCTCCCCAGTAGCTGGGATTACAGGTGCCCACCACCATGGGCCCATCTAATTTTTGTATTTTTAGTAGACACGGGGTTTCACCACCTTGGCCAGGCTGGTCTGAAACTCCTGACCTCATGATCCACCCACCTCGGCCTCCCAAAGTGCTGGGATTACAGGCGTGAGCCACACGCCTGGCCAGTATTATTTGTTTTCTTAAAGAGACACGCCTATGGCTGGGTGTGGTGGCTCACGCCTGTAATCCCAGCACTTTGGGAGGCCGAGGTGGGTGGATCACGAGGTCAGGAGCTTGAGACCAGCCTGGCCAACATGGTGAAACCCTGTCTCTACTAAAACTACAAAAATTAGCTGGGCGTGGTGGAGGGCACCTGTAATCCCAGCTACTCAGGAGGATGAGGCAGAAGAATCGCTTGAACCCGGGAGGTGGAGGTTGCAGTGAGCTGAGATGGCACCACTGCACTCCAGCCTGGGCAACAGAGTGAGACTCCATCTCAAAAAAAAAAAAAAAAAAAAAAAAAAGGAAAAGAAAGAAATAAAACAAATAATACAATATGTGAAGGATTCTTTCCTAACTAATGGGTTCACTGCAAGGATTGATTGCATTTATCAAAATAAATATACATTTAATGTTTCAGAATACACCCACAGCATAAAGCAGAGTATTCCTAATTATTTATAGAAAGAATATATAGCATTTGTTTCCACTCTACTGGACTATGTGAAAACCTTTGTTTGGATCTGAAGTGTGTTTACACTTTTAAGCTGCTTTGTCCCATCTTTGAAATTAAACCTTATTTGGAATAGAATTATAGAAGTAGAATTTTAGACCTGGAATTGACTTGAGTTATTTTATTCTAACTTAATTTTCTAGTTGAGGAAATTGAGACCCAGAGACTTTAAGCACCTTTTCTAAGGTTACCCAGCTATAACTAGAACCCACCTTTCTAACTCCTTATATTTCTACTCTAATTTCTTGTCTCCAACAAGTTAGTCAAATAGTAATTAAATGGTAAGTTGGCAGAAGTTTTAGGTCTCTCTCGTGTGTGTGTAACTGTGTATTTTCAGGCTCCAAAGTCAGTAGTGGTCTGTAATTATTCTTCATATATGTATGTTTTTATCTTTGTAGTTACATGGAGAAATCAGTGTTTAAATTATAAGTTAAAGTGCTTTCTGAGTATCTGAGCTATCTATGAATATATAATAATAGTCTTTAATATCTATATATAGGTAACAAGGACCCATATATAATTAAGTCCTGCAAGCACTATAGGTGAAGGAAATGCTAAGGATTCTCCTATGACTGGGCCCCATTATGAAATTTAAAGGAATCAGTACTTATCTAGAGCATAAGAAATGAACATGCTCAGTACTCGTAGGCTGTCTATGCTGATACACTAATTCTTTTGTTGTTGTTGTTGTCGAGAAGGAGTTTTGCTCTTGTTGCCTAGGCTGGAGTGCAATGGCGCGATCTTGGTTCACTGCAACCTCCACCTCCTGGATTCAAGCGATTCTTCTGCCTCAGCCTCCAGAGTAGCTGGGATTACAAGTGCCTGCCCCTACGCCCACCTAATTTTTTGTATTTAGTAGAGAGGGGGTTTCACCATGTTGGTCAGGCTGATCTCGAACTCCTCAGGTGATCCACCCACCTCAACCTCCCAAAGTGCTGGGATTACAGGTGTGCACCACCACACCTGGCCCACTAATTCTGATAATGACTTGGATAGTTCCCATAATGATTTAACATCTGTCTCCTGCTTCAACCCTGTCCCCAGATACTAAAACAAACTAAAATAACTTGTGTAAGTAAAGTACTGACCTATTGAAGGTTATTAGAATGCAGTTACATTTTTGTAATTCAAAATCGTCCACCAAGTATGTTTTCAGCTGTGGCTATTTTTGAAATAGAATTGGGGAAGCAAGATAAATATTTGAAGGATAAAGATGATGCTAGCCAATATGAGCTGCAGGAAACAACAGTCAGAACATTCATGACTATAAGTTTTGTGGGTTTTTTTTTTTTTTTTTTTTTGAGACGGAGTCTTGCTCTTTCACCCAGGCTGGAGTGTGCAGTGGCGCGATCTCGGCTCACTGCAGGCTCCGCCCCTCGGGGTTCACGCCATTCTCCTGCCTCAGCCTCCCGCGTAGCTGGAACTACAGGCGCCTGCCACCTCGCCCGGCTAATTTTTTGTATTTTTAGTAGAGACGGGGTTTCACCGTGTTAGCCAGGATGGTCTCGATCTCCTGACCTCGTGATCCGCCTGCCTCGGCCTCCCAAAGTGCTGGGATTACAGGCGTGAGCCACCGCGCCCGGCCGTTGTGGGGGTTTTATGTGTGTTTGTAGAACAGTTATTGTTAGCTTAAAGCAAGCAAGGCCCCATGCTTTGTTTACAAAGCTCAATTTATGAAGTTTTAATAGAGCCTGGATTTTTGCTTTACAATTCATAACATCAAGAAAGTCAGTATACACAGAAATTCAGATAATGTATTCATGAACATAAATAGACTTAATGAAGTGGAATGTGTTACTTATGTGACTAAACTTAAAAATTAAAACTAAATGGGCCCCAATTAATGATTTTCAACATTGTTTAAAAAGTATTTATGTATATAATTTTTATATGCCTTAGACATAAAATAGGCAAAGATTTTATTTCTGTCTATGAATATATAAAATTTGTAATTTGATAACTAAAACAAGAAAACATCAAATTGGTGTGTATGGAAAAAATTTCCTTTTGTTCTCAGGATGTGAATTGTTTGAAGATAAAAATGGAAAGCACTTCAAAATATCTGTTTATATACATAAAAAGAAAAGCATTATTATTGGACTATATTTGAGAGTCCTAACAAGATTAATTTGACTTGGACACAGGGTCCCCCAAAATGATACTGCAAATATTAAGGAATTTCTAATCATATTGCAGTTCAGCAGTGTTCTCAACACAGTGACATTTATAAACCTAGTACTCCAAACTGCCATGAGTATTGGCTCTCTTTTGATATTTGCTATGCTTATTACATTTGCCAAACTTTAAAACTTTCTGTATCAGGATCTTTCAAGCATTTTAAGAGAAATGATGAAAGAAAGCAGCTTGCTATGTTATTACCATGTTAGTCACTCCTAGTGATTCTCTTAAAATGACAAGCATTAATATAAGCTTTTATTTGAAGTGTATCAAATATTCTCTGATGTGACTGCTTTAAAATATATTTGCAATTCTGATTTTTCAGAAATAATCACTTCCAACTCAAAGTCAAAACCATAAGAAGTTATTCATGCTAAGTGTTACAGCTTTCTGACATGTAGGAATAACTGATGTGGGTGAAGCATCTAGCTTGATGTTTTATATCTAGCTATTAGTCAGCTAATCCTCCTCCCTACTTCACTGAAAATATTTTCATTCTGTCTGACAAAAGGTAAAAAAATTATATTAACTGTGACTAAAAATGTATTGCAGATGACACATTAATCAGACTAATGGTTCTTGCCTTATTCTCTAAAAGTTTTCATTTCTTACATTTGGTGAACCTACATCCAGATAGTTTAATAATTACACAGAAGATATCCTTTTCTTTTGGAACTCTAATGGAACAAGATTACAATAAAGGTTTTCAGATCATTTTTGTTTTTTGGGTTTTTTTTGAGACAGCCTCACTCCACCCCACCCAGGCTGGAGTGCAGTGGTGTGATCGGGACTCACTGCAACCTACACCTCCCAGGTTCAAGCAATTCTCATGCCTCAGCCTCCCACGTAGCTGGGGTTACAGGTGTATGCCACCATGCCTGGCTAATTTTTGTATTTTTAGTAGAGACAGGGTTTTGCCACATTGGCCAGGCTGGTCTCAAACTCCTGACCTCAGGTGATCCACCCACCTCGGCCTCCCAAAGTGTTGGGATTACAGGCGTGTGCCACCACACCCAGCTCAGATCATTTTTAATGTAAATTAAAAAAAACGACCCAGTAAATTCCATAGCTATATACTAAAAATTCATATAGGTAAAACATTTGGAATGTGTCCAGTTAATCAGAGTAAGACATGACAGGTAAAGATAAGCGATTTTTAGAAAGAGATTAGGTCTGTGAAGAAATGTTTTGACTCATCAAAATTCAGTTAATTTCCATAGCATGGAAGGAGACATGGTAACATTGTTTATAAAGCATTTGGATTTTAAAGGGATCCTATCAATTTATTTCATAATTGTTAAAGGGTAGTAGCTTTTAAATTTTTTTCATCATAATTCAGTATATACTTACCCACATATATATGTGAAACAATACTTTACCTCATGCACCTTATTCTATTTCCTTTAAAAAATGCTGGTCATGCCGGGCGCAGTGGCTCACGCCTGTAATCCCAGCACTTTGGGAGGCTGAGGTGGGCGGGTCATGAGGTCAAGAGATCGAGACCATCCTGGCCAACATGGTGAAACCCCGTCTCTACTAAAAATACAAAAATTAGCTGGGCGTGTTGGTGTGCGCCTGTAGTCCCAGCTACTCGGGAGGCTGTTGCAGGAGAATTGCTTGAACCTGGGAGGCAGAGGTTGCAGTGAGCCGAGATCGTGTCACTGCACTCCAGCCTGGCGACAGAGCAAGACTCCATCTCAAAAAAAAAAAAAAAAAAAGTGCTGGTCATAAGCCGGGCACAGTGGCTCACGCCTGTAATCCCAGCACTTTGGGAGGCCGAAGCAGGCAGATCACCTTAGGTCAAGAGTTCGAGTCCAGCCTGGCCAACATAGTAAAACCCCGTCTCTACTAAAAATTAGCTGGGCGTGGTGGCAGGCGCCTGTAATCCCAGCTACTCGGGAGGGTGAGGCAGGAGAATCGCTTTAACCTGGGAGGTGGAGGTTGCAGTGAGCCGAGATCGTGCCATTGCACTCCAGCCTGGGGGACAAGAGTGAGACTTCGTCTCAAAAAAAAAAAAAAAATGCTGGTCATAATTCATACATTAATTTCATTACCCACTAATGGATCATAAACTGCAATTTGAAAAATACTGATGGATAGCTGGGTGCAGTGGCTCACACCTGTAATCCCGGTACTTTGGGAGGCTGAGGCAGGAAGATCGCTTGAGAGTAGGAGTTCGAGACTAGCCTGGGCAACATAGTGAGACTGTGTCTCTAAAAAACAAAAAACGGGGCATGGGTCATGGTGGCTTACAGCTGTAGTCGTAGCTCCACAGGAGGCTGAGGTGGGAGGATTGCTTGAGCCCAGGAGTTTGAGGCTGCAATGAGCTATGACTGCATCACTACACTCCAGTCTGGGCAACACAGCAAGACTGTCTCAAAAAAGAAAAAGAAATATTGATGAATAATAAAATAATTTCCTAATTTTTTTCCCTTGAAGACATAGAATGTAAGCATTGCCATTTTATATGTTCCTGAACCACTCACTTATTTGGACTCATCTAGACCTTGTTATCAAAAATTGCATCAGCTCAAAAATCTTGTACACAAGCATCCTGCTCTCAGACAACATTCTGCCCTAGATTTTGTGCCCAAGTACTCCCACCTACAATTCTTTAATTACATTTAGACCACACTGATTTACAACTCACGTCTGTTCTTTAAGATTTGAGTATCTTAAAAAGATACTCAATTCTGCCTGATGCAGTGGCTCTCTGTAATCTCAGTTACTCAGGAGGTTGAGGTGGGAGGATCCCTTGAGCCCAGGAGTTCAAGTCTGCAGTGAGCTATGATTATGCCACTGCACTCCAGCCTGGAAAACAGAGTAACATTCTGTCTCTAAAAACAAGTAAAAAAAAATTTTTTTTTAAAGATAGCAATCTCTAGCCAAAGATGATTGAATAAAATAAAAAGTGAATTTTTTAAAAAAAAGATAACAAATCTGCAGGGGGCGGAAATTGCAGTGAGCCAAGATCGTGCCACTGTGCTCCAGCCTGGGTGATAGAGTGAGACCCTATCTCAAAAAATAAAAATAAAAATTCCAAATCTCCATTTCTCTCCTTCACTTTATAGTACTACCTTGCAAAACCCCAAATCCTTCTTGTCAGAGACATTTCTCTAAAACTTAAATAAAAAACAAAACAACAAAAAAAGAAAACACACAAATAAAACAAAAACCAAAAACAAACCTCGAATAAACCGCCAATCTTGTGACTCTTGATGAACTAAATGGTTCTTTCTACCTATTCATGTGCCAACATAGATGAAAAAGTCATGCCATCAGAAAAACTGGTTTCATTTAAAAATTATCTCAAACTTCCCACAGTCTCTTAGCACTGTGTGACAGTCCTACTACTCTCTGATATGATGATTTCATATCTACTCTGACTTCATCCCTCCTCCTCCCTTTCTACCCTCATGACCTAGTTTGTGATTTAACCCAGTGGCTCTCAAAATGTGGTTCCCAGACCAGCAGCATGAGTTCATATTTAACTTGTTAAATATGAAAATTCACAGCCCTCACATCAGGCTTATTGAGTCAGAAACTCTGTGGATGGGGCCCAGCAATCTGTGTTCTAAGAAGCCCTGCAGGTGATTCTGATGCATGAGAAAGTTTTAAAAATGGATCTTACCTCATACTTCATTGAGAAGCCCTTCTTTAGAATGTAAGCTCTAAGAGGGAAGGCGTTTTTTCTTTTTTGTTTATATATATCCTGAGCACTAGAACAGTGCCTGGTACATAGTAGGCCTCAATAAATATTTGTTGTTTCAAATTGTTAAATGGGAATACCCGTTGTTTCCTGCTAACATCTAAAAACATACCTGCGTCTGTACTGATTTTCTTCTTTTTCCAACTAAGGAAATGTGCCTTATCCTACAGTCAGATTCTACACCATTCTAAAACAACAACAGACTTTCCCTTTCCCCTATCCCCTATCAGTTACTGCCTCATATCTCTGTTTCCCCTCTGTGCCAAACCTCCCTGGACCCCACTCAGTAATTAACCCATTCTAGCCTGATTTTCACTTCCACTATTCAATAGTTCTTGACAAAGTCAGTAATTTTTTTATTGTCTTTATTGAGATATAATTCACATAATATAAAAGTTACCCATTTAAAGTTTACAACTAACTGATCACAACCAGTCATAGGTTTCTTTGTTCCTTCTCTACTCCCACTGCTTCACATAACTCGCCTTTTTTTAAAAAGTGTACAATTCAAGGATTTTGATACAGTCACAGTTGTTCAACCATCACCCTAAGTTCCAGAAAATTTTCATCACCCCAGAAAGAAACCCCCTACCTATTAGCAGTCACTCCTCATTCCCACCACCCCTCCAGCCCTAAGCTACCGCTACTCTCTGCTTCTATAAATTTCCTATTCTGTGCTTTTCATATAATTCTTATTATAGAATTACAAATTCTATAATAAGTGGTCTTTGTGACTGGCTTCTGTTGCTATCCATAATGTTTTCAAGGTTCATCCACATTGTAGCATGTATAAGTGCTTCATTCCTTTTTATGGCTAATATTCCATTGTATGAATATATTGCATTTTATTTATCCATCAATTGATGGACACTTGGTTGTTTTTACTATTTGGCGATTATAAACAATGCTGCTATGCACATTAATGTACGAGTTTTTTGTGGATATATGTTTTTATTTCTCATGCATATATACCTAGGAGTGGAATTGCTGGGCCGGCCATATGGTAACTTTATGTTTAAAATGTTAAGGAACTGCCAAAGCAGCTGTACCACTTTACATCTCCACTAGAAATGTATGAGAGTTTCATTTATCCATACAGTTGCCAACACCTGTTATTACTAATTGTCTTTTTTGTTATAGCTATTTTATTATAGCTATCCTAGTGGATGTGAAATGGTTTCTCATTGTGGTTTTGATTAGCATTTCCCTAATGACTAATGATGTTAAAGGGGGAAGAAAAAACCTGTTTTTCTATACAGTCACACACTTCTTTTTTTTTTTTCGAGACTGAGTCTCACTCTGTCATACAGACTGGAGTGCAGTGGCATGATCTCTGCTTACTGCAACCTCCACCTCCTGGGTTCAAGCGATTCTCCTGCCTCAGCCTCCCGAGTAGCTGGGATTACAGGCGTGCCACCACACCCAGCTAATTTATGTATTTTTAGTAGAGACAGGGTTTTGCCATGTTGGCCAGGCTGGTCTCGAACTCCTGACTTCAGGTGATCGTCCCCCCTTGGCCTCCCAAAGTGTTGGGATTACAGGCGTGAGCCACTTTGCCCAGCCTCACGCACTTCTGACACTAAAAGTGTGTGGGGTTTTCCCACTAACCAATTCTCCATTTCTCCCTGGACATCAATTAGGTGTCTTACAGTTTAACTCAATTCTGACACTAATTGCCTGGAGTTACAACAGACCCCACAGGATAAGGGCTCAGTCCGGCAAGATGCCCCACCTCAGATGCCAGTTAAAAGTCTGGACCTCCCAAACTTCTGACCAACTGGTTATAAATCAAGGGTTCCTACAACCTTCTCCCAAGTTAAATAATTTGCTATAATGTCTTACAAAATTCAGGGAAACATTCACTTACATTTACTGGTTTGTGAAAGGATATTATAAAGGATACAAATGAATAGCCAGATAAAGAGAGATACACAGGGTGAGGTCCTGAAGGGGAAGGGTCCCAAACATAATAGGTTCTGTTGGAGGTGGGGTATGCCACCCTTCTAGCACATAGTTATGTTCATCAAACCAGAAGCTCCCAAAATCCCATCTTTTAAGGATTTGCATGGAGGCTTCATCACGTAGGCATGTTCAAATAATTGTTAGATCAATCTCCCATCTCTCTCCCTTCCCTAGAAAATGGGAATAGGGTTGAATATTCCAGGCCTCTTATTATAGGTTGGTCTTTCTGATGACCACTTCCCATCCTGAAGCTATCCAGTAACCCACCAAGAACTGCTTCATAAGACCAAAAGGCACTCATAGACTATACAGGAAATTCCAAGGGATTTGGAAGCTCTATGTCAGAAACCAGGTTCAAAGACTAAATATTAGAAGATGATTCCGGTACCTCTATCACTCAAGAAATCAAAAGGGTTTTAGGGGCTCTGTATCAGGAATCAAGGCAGAGGACAAATGTATATTTCCAATTATGTCACAGATGTTGCACATCTTTTCATGTGCTTATTGCCCGTTTGTATATCTTCTTTGGAAAAAAGCCTATTCAGATCCTTTGGGTTGTCTTTTTATTATTGAAATATAAGAATTCGTTACATATTTGGAATACCAGTCTCATTAGATATATGATTTGCAATTTTTTTTTGTTTTGAGACAGGGTCTCACCATCTCTCGGGCTGGAATATAATGATGATTATGGCTCACTGCAGCCTTGGACTCTGGGCTTAAGCAATCTTCCTGCCTCAGCCTCCCAAGTAGCTGAGACTACAGGTGTGCCCACCATACCCAGCTATTTTGTTGTTGTTTGTTTTTGAGACAGGGTCTTGTTAAGTTGCCCAGGCTGATCTCAAACTCCTGGCCCCAACCTTACCCTTGCAAAGTACCAAAATTACAAACTTAAGCCACTATGCCTGGCAGATTTGCAAATATTTTCTACCAGTCTGTGGGTTGTCTTTTCACTTACTGATTTGTAATACAAAAGTTTTAAATTTTGATGTAGTCCAATTTAACATTTTTTTTCTTTTCTGCTTGTGCTTTTGGTGTCAGAGCTAAGAAAACCATTGCCTAATCCAAGGTCATGAAGATTTACTCCAATGTTTTCTTTTAGGAGTTTTATGTAGTTTTAGCTTTACATTTAGGTCTGTGATGCATTTGGTGTTAATTTTTGTATATGGTTTAAGGAAGGAGTCCAACTTGATTATTTTGCTTGTGGATATCCAATTTTTCCAGCACCATTTGACCATTTGTTAAAAAGATAGTTATTTTCCTTTTTTTTTTTTTTTTTTTTAGACGGAGTCTTGCTCTGTTGCCCAGGCTTGAGTGTTATCTGCCCACCTCGGTCTCCCAAAGTGTTGGGATTACAAGTGTGAGCCACACGCCTGGACTTTTTTTTTTTTTTTTTTTTTTTTTTTGAGACAGTCTTGCTCTATCACCGGGGCTGGAGTGCAGTGGCATGATGTCAGCTCACTGCAACCTCTGCCTCTTGGGTTCAGGTGATTCTCATGCCTCAGCCACCCAAGTAGCTGGGATTATAGGCGTGCACCACCACACCCAGCTAATTTTTGTATTTTTGGTAGAGACAGGGTTTCACCATGTTGGCCAGGCTGGTCTTGAACTCCTGGTCTCAGGTGATCCACCCACTTTGGCCTCCCAAGGGGCTGGGATTACAGGTACGAGCCACTGCTCCTGGCCTTTTTTTTTTTTTTTTTTTTTTTTCCATTTATTTGACCTCTCAGCAATTGACAGAGTTCACTACTCCCTCCTTCAAATACTCTAGTATCTCGGTTCTCCTTTTACAGATTTTGCCATTTCTCTTTAGTCTTTATAGGTCCCTTATCTTCTACTAAGCTTCTAAATATTGGGTTTTCAGTTATTGTCACTGTATTGCAAATTACCACAAAACTTAGTGGCATAAAACAATTATTTATTATGCTCACAATGTCTTTCAGTCAGAAATTAAAACTGGGTAAAGCAAGGTCACCTTATCTCTGTTCCAACTGGGGTCTCAGTTGGAAGACTCAGGCTGGGGGACTGGAATAATCTGAAGGCTTGTGAACTTAATGTCAAGCAATCGATAATGGCTACTGCCTGGGAGACCTCAGGCTACATCCACATGAGCCTGTTCATGTGGTTTCTCCACATGGCTAGTTTGGGCTTCCTCATGGCTTGATGGCTTGGCTGAGTATCAAGAGCAAGTATCCAGAGGGAGACAGAGGAAGAAAGAAGAGGAAGCCAGGGGGAAGCCATGTGGCCTTTTATCAACAAACTTCAAAAGTCACACAGTATCACTTTTGCTACATTTTTTTCATCCGAGTAGTCACCACACCTCACCCATGTTTAGATTAGGAAGGGAAACAGACTCTATTTTTTTATGGGGAATGGCAAAGTTCTAAAATAGCATGCGAGACCAGGAATGTTGTTGTGGCCTTTTTAAAAATAATCTGCCACAGTCTTTTCTGGCCACACAGTTCACATCCTTCCCATGTGCTAAATACACTCACCCACATCCCCTAAGATTTCCCAAAGTCTAATCCCATTATGGCATTAGGCTCAAGCTTGAGGTCCAAGATTTCACTGAGGCCAAGACCATGGCAGATAAGATTTCTTAGGTAAGGTTTCTTCCTTTAAAAAAAAAAAAATCTCCAATGAAAGTTTAATTTTTATGTTTATCAAAGTATATACTATATTAGATCATTTGTGTACCAATAATTACACTGATAAGGCAATGAAAATGTTTAGCACTGGAGGCTTATGGTCACAGGAAGTTTTTAAAAATTTAATTTCAATTTTCATACATATTTTTACTGCAGAGACATATTATATACTGCTTTGGCTGAGTCCCATAGGTTTTGGTATGTTGTGTTTCTGTTTTCATTTGTTTCAAGGAATTAGTCAATTTCCTTCTTAATTTCTTTCTTCACCCATTGGTTGTTTAGGAGCATGTTGTTTAATTTCCATGTATTTGTGTAATTTTGAATGTTTCACTTGTTATTGGTTTCCAGTTTTATTCCATTGTGGTCAGATAAGATACTTGATATGACTTCAATTAAAAATTTTTTTTTTTTTTTGAAACGGAGTCTTGCTCTGTACCCCAGGCTGGAGTGCAGTGGCATGATCTCGGCTCACTGCAAGCTCCGCCTCCCGGGTTCACGCCATTCTCCTGCCTCAGCCTCCCGAGTAGCTGGGACTACAGGCGCCTGGCTAATTTTTTGTATTTTTTTAGTAGAGATGGGGTTTCACCGTGTTAGCCAGGATGGTCTCGATCTCCTGACCTCGTGATCCGCCCGCCTCGGCCTCCCAAAGTGCTGGGATTACAGGCTTGAGCCACCACGCCCGGCCTAAAAATTTTTTTAGCCTTGTTCTGTGTCCTAACATATAGTCAATCCTGGAGAATGTTCCATTTGCTAATAAAAAGAATGCATATTCTGCAGCTGTTGTGTGAAATGTTCTGTAAATGTCTGTTAGAGCTATGCTGTGGTTTATCTGATGTTTCTTTGTTGATTTTCTGCCTAGATGATTTCTCCAATGCTGAGTTGGGTGTTGAAGTCCCCAACTGTTATTGTATTGGCATCTGTCTCTTCCTTTAGATCTAATAGTATTTTCTTTATGAATCTGGGTGTGCTGGTCTTAGGTGCATGTATATTTACAATTGTTATAGCTTCTTGAATTGTTTCCTTAATCACTATACAATGTCCTTCTTTGTCCCTTTTTATAGCTTTTGACTTAAAGTCTGTTTTAGCTGATATAAATATAGCTATTCCTGCTTGCTTTTGGTTTCCATTTGCGTGGAATATCTCTTTCCATGCCTTCACTTTCAGTCTGTGTATATCCTTATAGATGAGGTGAGTTTCTTGTAGACAGCATATAGTTGGGTCTTGTTTTTGTTTTTGTTTGTTTGCTTTGTTGTTGTTGTTTAAATTCATTCAGCTAGTTTCTTTTAATTGGGAATTTTAACCATTTTACATTCAAGATTATTATTAATAGATAAGGACTTACTCCAGACATTTATTGACTGTTTTCTGAGTATTTTGTGTAACCTTTGTTCCTTACCCTCCTATTATTTATTTTTGTGGTTGGGTAGTTTTCTGTTCTGGTAAGATTATTTATTCCCTTCTCTTCTTTCTCTGTTGCCTCTCCTGGTGAATTTTATAATTTCGCATATTTTCATGAGGGCAGTTATCATCTTTTTATTTCCAGATGTAAGACTCCCTTGAACATTTCTCTTGGACTAGACTAGTGGTGATGAATTCTCTTATTTTTTGCTTGTCCAGGAAAGATTTTATTTCTCCTTCATTTTTGAAGAATAGCTTTCCTGGGTGTAATATTCTTGGCTAGCTGGGTTTTTTTTCTTTCTATACTTTGACTATATCATCCCTTTCTCTCCTGGCCTGTAAAGTTTCTGCTGAGAAAGCTGCTGCTAGTCTAATGGAGATTCCCTTATATGTGACTTGATGCTTTTCTTTTGAAAAGGAATTCTCTTTTAGAATTATTTCTTTGTCTTTGCCTTTTGACAATTTGACAGCTGGGTGTGGTAGCTCATGCTTGTATTCCCAGCACTTTGGAAGGCCAAGGCAGGTGGATCACCTGAAGTTAAGAGTTTGAGACCAGCCTGACCAACATGGTGAAACCCTGTCTCTACTAAAAATACAAAAATTAGCTGGGCATGATGGCGGGTGCCTGTAATCCAAGTTACTTGGGAGACTGAGGCAGGAGAATTGCTTGAACCCGGGTGACAGAGGTTGCAGTGAGCCAAAAATTGCACCATTGCACTCCAGCCTGGGCTACAAGAATGAAACTCCGTCTCAAAAAAAAAATTATTTTTTGACTATAAGGTGCCTTAGAGAAGACTTGTTTGGGTTGAATCTATGTGGGAACTTTCCAGCTTCCTGGATCTAAATATCCATGTCTCTCCCAAGACCTATGAAGTTTTCAGCTGTTATGTTATTAAATATATTTTCTACACCATCTCTCTTTTCTTCTCCTTCTGGAATACCCATAATGCAATTATTTGTTTGCTTAATGGTGTCCCATAAATCCTATATGCTGTTTTCATTTTTTTTTCTTTTCTTTCTTTTTTTTTCTGCCTGAGTTTTTTCAAAAGACCTGTCTTCAAGTTCAAAAATCTTTTCTTCTGTTTGGTCTAGTCTGCTGTTGAAACTCTTTATTGTATTTTTTATTTCATTCATTGATTTCTTCAGCTCTAAGATTCCTGTTTGGTTCTTTTTTTATGATATCTCTTTGTTGAATTTCTCTGATTTTTTGTTAACTGTTCTATATGTATTCTCTTGTATCTCATTGCGTTTCCTTAAGATGATTATTTTGAGCCACATGTGATGGCTTATGCCTATAGTCCCAGCTCCTTGGGAGGCTGCAGCAGGAGGATTGCCTGAGTCCAAGAGTTCTGGCCTGTAGTGCATTATGCTAATCTTGTGTCTACACTAAGTTTGGCATCAATATGGTGACCTTCTGGGAGCAGAGAACCATAAAGTTGCTTAGGGAGGGATGAACCAGCTCAGGTCAGAAATAGAGCAGGTCAGCCAGATGTGGTGGCTCACACCTATAATTTCAGCAATTTGGGAGGCTGAGATGGGTGAATTGCTTGAGCTTGGGAGTTCGAGACCAGCCTGGGCAACATGGTGAAACCTCGTCTCTACAAAAAATACGACAATTAGGCTGGTGGCTCATGCCTGTAGTTCCAGCTACTTGGCGGGGCTGAGGTGGGAAGATTGCTTAAGCCCAGGAGGTGGAGGTTGCAGTGAGCCGAGATTGTACCACTGCATTCCAGCCTGGGCAACAGAGTGAGACTGTCTTAAAAAAAAAAAAAAAAAAAGAACGAACGAAAGAAAAATAAATGGAGCAGATCAAAACACGTATTTCAATTAATAGTAGGATGCCTTTGAATAGCCACTGCACTCCAGCCTATGCAATATCATGAGACCTTCATCTCAAATTTTTAAGAAAAGACTATTATTTTGAGTTCTTTTTCTGGCATTTTATATATTATGATTGGAGTTTGTTCTTGGAAAATTATTATGTGCATTTGGAGGAGTCATGTTTTCTCAATTTTTCACATTTGATGTGTCCCTATGTTGATTTCTACACATCTGGTGGAACAGTCACCTCTTCCAATCTTATGGAGTAGTTTTCATAGGGAAAGATTTAGTCATGTGGATGAGTCTTGGGGCATCAGTTGGATGGCTGCATTGGCTATGGTTCTAGGTGGACACAGTGGTGTAGTTTCTTTTGCTGTAATCTGCACTAGTGATGTTTGTGAGTGTCCCAGTGGCCTAGGCTGTTAGAGTTTATGGCAGCAGTCATGTAGCTTTACTGGGGTTGGGACCATTGGACTATTTCTTAGGTCAGGGACATGTGCATGCACATCATGGGTTGACCAGCTTGGGGTCTAGCTTGCTGAGGCTGTGGCCATGGACTGTTACTCTGGCTGGGGGCACATGTGCATGGCTGCCCAGCTTGCAGGTATGACAGCCTGGGGTGGGACCTCCAGGCTGTTCCTCTTCTGGGTGCAGGCACACAGTTTCTTGGCCAGCATGGGGTCATATCCACTGGAAGAAGACCTGCAGCCTGTTTCTCAGGCCCTGGGCATGGGCAGGCCTAGGGTCATGGCGTCCAGGAATGGGCCTGTGAGGCTGTTTATCAGGCCACAGGCATGGGAATGTTACTGCTTGGGGGTGTGCCTGCTGGCAGTGGCTCACAGAACTGCTTCTCAGGCCCAGGACACAGGCACATGGCTGCTTGGATGGCCCAGGGGGATATCTGCCAAGGGCAGCCTGTGGGGCTGGAGTACTAGTTTCTTTGTTTTCTTTTTGTTTGTTTGTTTTGAGACAGAGTCTTGCACTTCGGGCTGGAGTGCAGTGGCATGATCTCAGCTCACTGCAACCTCCACCTCCCAGATTCAAGTGATTCTTCTGCCTTAGCCTCCCTAGTAGCTAAGATTACAGGTTCCCGCCACCACACCCAGCTAATTTTTTTTGTATTTTTAGAAGAGACAGGGTTTCACCATGTTGGCCAGGCTGGTCTCAAACTCCTGACCTTGTGATCTGCCCACCTCAGCCTCCCAAAGTGCTGGGTTTACAGGCATGAGCCACCACCCCCGGCCTGGAGTACTAGTTTCTTAATGACAACTCCTTAACTAGTGTTCCACTTGACTGAAAACCTATGAGCTAAAAAGGCAATTTATCTACTCCCTTTCCCACTGTAACCCAATATACAATGGTGTGGCATAGGATAATCTTCTCATTCCCAGAGGGGAAACCAGGAGGCACGTAGCGATCACTGATCTAGAGCAATTCTCTTTTTATGTTTTCTCCCTATATGATTGTCTTAGTCTGCATTGAATTGCTATAAAGGAATACCTGAAGCTGGGTAAATTCTAATGAAAAGAGGTTTATTTGGCTCACAGTTCTGCAGGCTGTACAAGAAGCATGGCACCAGCATCTGCTTCTGGTGAGGGCTTAAGAAGCTTCCACTCATTACAGAAGGCAAAAGGGAGCCCTCATGTGGAGATCACATGTTGGGAAATGAGAGAGAGAGGGGAGGAAGTGCCCAGCTCTTTTTAATTTAATAATCAGATCTCACAGGAACTAATAGCACAAAAATTAACTCATTACCACAAGGACTACACCAAGCCATTCATGAGGGATCTGCTTCCATGACCCAAACCAGGCCCCACCTTGAACATCGGGGATCAGATTTCAACATGAAATTTGAAATATCCAAACTATATCAGTGGTCTTTTCTATTTCCGTACCTTTAAATATCATCCATACATTTGCAACTTCCAAATTTCCTAACATCTCAAATGCCAGACTAGAATATCCAGTTAACCATTTGACACCTTGACTAGGACATCTCAGATATTTACATCTTTTTTTTTTTTTTTTTTTTTTTTTTTGAGACAGAGTTTTCGCTCTTGTTGCCCAGGCTAGAGTGCAATGGCACGATCTCGGCTCGCCGCAACCTCCGCCTCCTGGGTTCAAGTGATTCTCATGCCTCAGCCTCCTGAGTAGCTGGGATTACAGGCGTGTACAACCACGCCCAGCTAATTTTTGTATTTTTAGTAGAGACGGGGGTTTCACCATGTTGGCCAGGCAGGTCTTGAACTCGTGACCTCGTGATCCACCCTCCTCGGCCTCCCAAAGTGTTGGGATTGCAGGCATGAGCCACCATGCCCAGCCAATATTTCCATCTTAACATGTTAAAATGAATTCTTCTTTTCTACTTTACCCCACTTCCTTCACAAACTTGTTATTTTCCTGGTTTCCCCATCTTGGCAGGTGATTCTACTATTCACCTAGTTGCTCAGACCAAAACCCAGGACTCAGACTTAATTACTTTCTCTCCCTCTCTCACCTCTACATCCAATCATCAACAAGTTCTATATTTTTTTCTCTTTTTCTTCTCATCTGGGTTATAACAACTTCCTTATTGGTCACCCTCCTTCATTCTTGCTCCCTTCTAATGTCCTTTGATATAGCAGTCAAAGCAATAATTTAATTCATATGTCTGACCATGGCACGGTCTTGGTCATAATCTTCTGTGAATTCTTATTACCCTTTGAAAAGAATAGAAATTCCTTACCATCACCTAAAAGGCCCATGTATCTGGTCTTTGTCTATTCCTCTGACTTTATTCTGTGCCACTTTCCCCTCACCCACTATGCTTCACTTCCTCTGGGTTTCTTTCAGTTCCTTAGATATAACAAGCTCTCAAAAGGTTCTGTATTGGCCGGGCACAGTGGCTCACACCTGTAATCCCAGCACTTTGGGAGACTGAGGCAGATGGATCACCTGAGGTCAGGAATTCGAGATCAGCCTGGCCAACATAGTAAAACCCCATCTCTACTAAAAATACAAAAATTACCCAGACATGGTGACATAACGCCTGTAGTCCCAACTACTCAGGAGGCTGAGGCATGAGAAAATAGCTTGAACCTGGGAGGCAGAGATTGCAATGAGCCAAGATTGCACCACTGCACTCCAGTCTAGGCAACAGAGCAAGACTCTGTCTCAAAAAAAAAAAAAAAAAAGGTTCTGTATAAATTTTATTCTCTCTGCCTGGAGTATTCTCTCCTAACTTCCCACTCCCACATAACTGAGTCTTTTTCATCCTTTAAGGTATGGCATTCCTGACCATTCTATCTAAGTACATACCCCTCTTTATTATTCTCTGTCATTGTATCCTGTGTGTTTCCTCTATAAAACTTATCCTGGCCGGGTGCAATGGCTCAAGCCTATTAATCCCAGCACTTTGCGAGGCCGAGGCGGGCGGATCACGAGGTCAGGAGATCGAGACCACGGTGAAACCCCGTCTCTACTAAAAATACAAAAAAATTAGCCGGGTGCGGTGGCGGGCACCTGTAGTCCCAGCTACTCAGGAGGCTGAGGCAGGAGAATGGCGTGAACCCGGGAGGCAGAGCTTGCTGTGAGCCGAGATTGCGCCACTGCACTCTAGCCTGGGCGACAGAGCGAGACTGCATCTCAAAAAAACAAAACTTATCCTGGGCTGGGTGTGGTGGCTCATGCCTGTAATCCCAGCACTTTGGGAGGCCAAGGTGGGCAGATCACCTGAGGTCGGGAGTTCAAGACTAGCCTGACCAACATGGAGAAACCCCGTCTCTACTAAAAATACAAAAATTAGCTGGGCGTGGTGGCACATGCCTGTAGTCCCAGCTGCTCGGGAGGCTGAGGCAGGAGAATCGCTTGAACTCGGGAGGCGGAGGTTGCGGTGAGCCGAAATCACGCCATTGCACTCCAGCCTGGGCGACAGAGCAAAACTCCATCTAAAAAACAAACAACAAACAGAAACAAACTTATCCCGCCTTTTAAGTTATATCCTATTAGTTTGTCATCTGTCTGTAGCTCCTTTAGGTAAGGAGCCATGTCTGTGTTATGCATCAATATATACCCAGTGCCCAGAGTGCCTACTCAACAAATATTTATTGAATATTGTTTAAAGGTATAATTTTGTTTTGAGACAATGTTATAATTACTATGTAATTTAATAATGTTAAATGTATTACTTCCTAATTCTTTTGCTGAAAATAGCCTTTTATCTTTTTTCTTGCAGTAATTGCCCTTCCTTTTTGGCTGCTGCTTTAGCCAGAGCCACATCAGATGAAGTCCTTCAGAGTGATCTTTCTGCACATTATATCCCAAAGGAAATGGATGGCACAGAAGGGACTGTGGGTGAGTACCTTTCTACATTATTTGTTTAAAAATACTAGAATCTTCTATGTGTAGTGGTCCACAGAAAATATCTGCAAAATACTAAATCTAATTACATTTACCTGCTGGTTGTTTATATAGTGGTAGCAGGAGAAAAAAAATGCAACTTTTTTCAAATAAATCAATAAAAGGGGAGAAGAGAAAAATACATGTGTATTTTGAAAAAGGTAGAGTAGTATTTAGAAGGTAACTGGAGCAACAGGAGATTGTCATAAGTAATACCTACATGAATGGAAAGATTAAAGTGAGGAATGTGAAGATATTACAAAAAAGATGAGTGGGTGAGGGATAATTCGAGCAAAACCTATTTGAAATGTTTAGCTTACCTTTAAAACTCCAAGTTAGGCCAGGCGCAGTGGCTTACTTCCGTAATCCCAGTGTGAGAGGCTGAGGTGGGCAGATCACCTGAGGTCAGGAGTTTGAGACCAGCCTGGCCAACATGGTGAAACCCCATCTCTACTAAAAAGAATACAAAAAATAAGCCGGCATGGTGGTGCACACCTGTGGTCCCAGCTATTCGGGAGGCTGAGGCAAGTGAATTGGTTGAACCCAGGAGGTGGAGGTTACAGTGAGCCGAGATCACGCCACTGCACTCCAGCCTGGGAGAAAGAGTGAGACTCTGTCTCAAAAAACAAAAAACAAAAAACAAAAAAAGCCCTTAACTTTGTATCAAGTTAAAAGGTACAAAAATTCAAGAAATCAGTTGTAACACAACTTCTCACTAATTATATTAAATTTTATATCTACCAGTAAATAGAGCTCTTTATGATAGATATGCAAATGTGATTTAATTGCATATCATTGTACATTTTTTTCCAGATAAATTATGAGGTTCTATTTCTTAATGAAGTCATGTTTATTAATGTCTTAGGCTTATACATATTTGACAGGATCAAAGAAAATATTTTTATAAAAGTTAGAGAATTACTACTCAAAATTGTTAAGAAATTTTAATATTTCATACGGTTTAAAAGCATTTGCTTTTAAACATGGTATATATGGAGCAAAGCATATATTAATGAATCTGAGTAGCTGGATTCCAGAGAATGTGAGGCAGATATAAAAGTAAACATTTTTGTTCTTCCTTTATCTCTGTAGATGGTTTGTGACAGAAAATTGGCAAGGAAGGAATTACTTTTCTTGTTTTTACTGACAGTAACTGATTCACCTAGAACCAAATTGTTCCAGAGTCAAGCTGGATGGAATTCTTGCTATAAAGCATTGGTCTTTCCTCTGCTACTGATGCATAGAGTAAAAGCCTTATAATGAAAAGATAGATTAAATTCTGCTTCACTCTAGCCAGGGTAATGGCTGATTCAGCTCCAGCTCAGAACAATGACATTAATGACTGATGAGTAATTTACAGCTGCGAGGGGGTGGACTGCTACTTTGGACAGTTTTCACTTTTTTGCATCTCTTTTTTATTTTATTTTTCCGTTTCAAGCAGCAATTATTTATATATTGATGTCTTACGCTACTCCCTGCAGAAGGAGAATACTTAATCTAGAAAGATTGGAGTGTTGCCCTACATGCCTACTTTGGAAGAATTTTTTGATCCCTGTAAGATAGCAAAAGTGAAATGAAGTGTTTTCTTTTGGTGGACATAATTGGTTATTCTGATTTTTTATTTTTCCAAGAGATTACCTAGTAATGTCTCCATGCAACTGCTGTGATTCAGACTGATCTATTATTATTCTAAACTATTTGGAAATCCTGTATTTATTTAACCCCAGTCACTCAGTGTGAACTGCACCACAGAGAATCTCTATGGAGCATATTGTGTTTATCCATACATCAGAGTGGGAAATGAGCATACTGAATAAGGCCTGCTGTGACTGGCTTAAAGTCCTCACTGAAGTGCCTTTTGTCTCTCCTCTTGGTTGTTTCCAAAAACAGACTTAAAAAAAAAAATCCTTAAAGTTCTTTTCATGTTTACATTATCCCTAACAGAATGTTTGCTAAGTGACCTTGGATATCTCACTTGGTACACATTTAGTTTGGTAGATACAACTTTCGTCCAGACAACCTAAAACCAATTTGAGGGCCAGGTGTTGGTGACTCATGCCTGTAATGCCAGTGCTTTGGGAGGCCAAGGCAGGAGGATCACTTGAGGCTAGGAGTTTGAGATCAGCCTGGGCAATATAGTGAGGCACTGTTTCTACAAAAAATTTAAAAATTAGCTGGGCATGGTGGCATGCACCCATAGCCCCAGCCACTTGGGAGGCTGAGGTAGGAGAATCACTTGAGCCCAGGAGTTCAAGGTTACAGTGAGCTATGTACTACAACCCGGTCAACAGAGCGAGACCCTGTCTCAAACAATGACAACAACAACCCAAAAAACCAATTTGAAGTATCACAGTGTAAAAATTATTATTATTATTATTTTTTTTTTTTAGAGAGAAAGGGTCTCCCTCTGTTACCCAGGCTGGAGGGCTGTGGCATGATCACAGTTCACTGAAGCCTCTACCTCCTAGGCTCAAGTGATCCTCACACCTCAGCCTCATGAGTAGCTGGGACTACAGGCATGCACCACCATGCTCGGCTAATTTTTGTATTTTTTGTAGAGACAGCGTCTCGCTATGTTGCCCAGGCTGGTCTTGAACTCCTGGGCTCAAGTGATCCTCCTGCCTTGGCTTCCTAAAGTGCTGGGTTTATGGTCGTGAGCCACTAAGCCCAGCCCACTGTAAAAATTAAAAACAAGAAGGGAAAATGATCACTAATACAGAGGAAATTTAAAAATAATAAAAAGTTTTTGTAAATAAATTTGAAAACTTGGATGTTTTCTAGAAAAAAAAATAAATTAACAAAGTTTACCTAAGAAGAAAGAGATTGAGAAAATTATCGAGGGACAATCCCCACAAAAGGCCATGGAGTAGGTGACTCTGCAAGTGAGGTGAACATTTTCAAATGCAAAGGCAGATAATTCCAATGGGTTTTATTTTTTATTATATAGTTATTTATTATTTTTTGAGACAGAGTCTTGCTCTTCCTTCAAGAATCTTCCTCCCAAAATGCTGGGATTACAGGCATGAGCCACTGTGCCCAGCCCCAATCCTTTTTAAAATGAATGCTCCAATTGCACGGAAAAAGAAGGAAAATTTGCATAACATAACACTGATACCAGAACCTACCCAAGACTAAAACAGGAAATGAGAGACCAGTCTTAGCTATCAACATAAAAAGGTCTTAAGTAGGCCTGGTGTGGTGGCTACGCCTGTAATCTCAGCACTTTGGGCGGCCGAGGCAGGCAGATCACCTGAGGTTGGGAGTTCGAGACCAGCCTGGCCAACATAGTGAAACCCCGTCTCTACTAAAAATACAAAAATTAGCCAGGTGTGGTGGCGTGCACCTGTAGTCCCAGCTACTTGGGAGGCTGAGGCAGGAGAATCGTTTGAACCCAGGAGGCAGAGGTTGCAGTGAGCTGAGGTTGCGCCATTGCACCTCAGCCTGGGCAACAAGAGTGAGACTCTGTCTCAAAAAAAAAAAAAAAAAGGCTGGGTGTGGTGGCTCACGCCTGTAATCCCAGCAGTTTGGGAGGCCGAGGCGGGCAGATCACGAGGTCAGGAGATCGAGACCATCCTGGCTAACACAGTGAAACCCCGTCTCTACTAAAAATACAAAAAATTAGCCAGGTGTGGTGGCGGGTGCCTGTAGTCCCTGCTACTTGGGAGGCTGAGGCAGGAGAATGGCGTGAACCCAGGAGGCAGAGCTTGCAGTGAGCCGAGATCGCGCCACTGCACTCTAGCCTGGGTGACAGAGCGAGACTCCATCTCAAAAAAAAAAAAAAAAGGCCTTGACTTCCCGAAGTGCTGGGATTACAGGCATGAGCCACTGCGCCCAGCCTAACAACAACAACAAAAATCTTAAGTAAAATATTTGTATATTGAGTACAGCAGTTAATTCATTCACTGAATATTTTATTGAGGGCCTACTATATATGCTACTATATATGTATAATACTGGGGAAAGAGCAGTGAACAAAATTTCAAGAACAAAATATTGGTAAGTCTATAGCACAACTTTTATGTTAATAGGGGAAAATAAAAATAAACGGTAATCTCTAAAGAAGCCAAAAGAAACATCTGATAAAATTTAATATCATTCCTAAATTTTAAAATATTCTTTATAAAGTAGGCCTAGATGGATATATCTTGGACATCACATTTATGCTTAATGTATATGCTGGAATTTGTCAGTTGTACATGATTACAAACACAGCTTCAGTTGTCTTCAGCAAAACAGAATGTATTGACTACCTTCCAGGATAAGGGATACACAGGTAGATTCAAGGCTTCAAATGATCTCAACAGAACCTGGCATTTCTCCAACTCTCAGCTGTACTTTCTTTCATTTTGATTTTGTTTTCAGGCTCCATGAGGTGGCAGTATGACTTGCTGGGAACCCAGGTCTTCATCTCTCCAAACTCAAGTTGAGCAGGAAAACAAGAGTAGATTTTCTCAGTTGTTTTTACAGAAGCCACAGGATTTACTCTAATTGGCCCAACTTGGATGATTTCCCATTCCTGAACTAATCACTGTGGCCAAAGGAATGGGATTGTCTAACTGGCTAAACCTGAATCACAGGGTTTCAGAGTAAAGAAAGAAGGAAATGTTATTGGAAGAAAGAGCAATGTTTGCTAGTTTTAAATTTAAATAAACAGTTAAAGCAAAGTTCTGGCCGGCGCTGTGGCTCATGCCTGTAATCCCAGCACTTTGGGAGGCCAAGGAGGGTACATCACTTGAGGTCAGGAGCTCGAGACCAGTCTGGCCAACATGGTGAAATTCCATCTCTACTAAAAATACAAAAATTAGCTTGGTGTGGTGGTGGACGCCTGTAATCCCAGCTACTCGGGAGGCTGAGGCAGGAGAATCGCTTAAACCCAGGAGGTGGAGGTTCCAGTGAGCCAAGATCGCACCACTGCACTCCAACCTGGGCTACAGAGCAAGACTCCGTCTCAAAAAAAAAAAAAGAAAAAGAATTATAATAAAGCAAAGTCTGATTAAAAATGGCAAATAAATAACCAGGAATAAAGTGATTAAGAAATATGAAGGACTTATTAAAACTCTATTGAGCAACATAAAAAGGATTTAAATTTAAAAAACAATATAATTTTTTCCTGGAAAAGACTCAATATGAAAACGATATGTATTTTTTCCAAATCTATAAATTTAATGTGATCCCAAACACAATAGCAACAGGTTTTTCTGCCCAAACTTGTCAAAATGTTTAGAAAGTTCACCTGGAAAAATAAACATAAAACTACCCAAGTGACATCCTTTAAAATTAAGAGTAATAGGTAGGAAAACTAGACCTCCTGATATTAAAACATTTTAAAGTTATGGTAACTTAAAGAGAATGGTAGCATTATAGAAATAGATGCTGAGATGAGTGAAGCAGAACACAATCAAGAAGCATATAAATATTTAATATTTTAATGGTTATTTAATTTATATAACAGTTTACATATTTATTTTTTCAGCAAGCATCTAATGTAGACCCTTGTATCTGCTAGGTACTATACTATGGCTTGTCAAGGGCAATTAAGACAGTCTCTATCTGCAGTCTAATTTGGAAATGAAGAACATGGACTTTTGAGTCAGATAGACCTAGGATTGAGAATGATATTACCTATTTGTGAAATGTTCTAGAAGCATAGAATGTAGCAAATACTCAATAAATGTTATTTATTATTACCAAAAGTGGTTAAGAGCTTTAATAGACAGTGTGAACAAAGTATAATGGGAACACGGGGGAAGGAGCAACTGGGAGTGGTATGAACAGATCTAGTGATTTACCAAATGTTAGAGGAAACTGATACTACTTCCTCTAACCAATATAATCTGTCTATACCAGCTCTGTCCAATAGACAGTGCAATGATGGAAATGCTCCCTACCTGTGTTGCCCTGTGTGGGAGCCACTAGCCACATGTGGTTATCAAGCAGTTGAAATAGAGCCAATGTGACCGAAAAACTGAATTTTAAATTTTATTTAATTTTAACTTACTTTTTTAGAGATGGGGTCTTGCTATGTTGGCCAGGCTGGAGTGCAGTGGCTATTCACAGGAGCTATCATATCATACTATAGCCTTAAAACTCCTGGGCTCAAGCAATTCTCCCACCTCAGCCTCCCAAGTAGCTGGAGCTGTCGGCACATTGGGACCACTGCACCCTACTGATTAATTTAAATAACCATGGCCGGGCACAGTGGCTCACACCTGTAATCCCAGCACTTTGGGAGGCCAAGGTGGATGGATCACCTGAGGTCAGGATTTCGAGACCAGCCAGACTAACATGGAGAAACCCCGTCTCTACTAAAAATACAAAATTAGCTGGGCATGGTGGCGCATACCTGTAATCCCAGCTACTCGGGAGGCTGAGGCAGGAGAATTGCTTGAACCTGGGAGGTGGAGGTTGCGGTGAGCCGAGATTGTGCCATTGCACTCCAGCCTGGACAACAAGAGTGAAACTCCATCTCAAAAAAAAAAAAAAGAAAGAAAAATTTAACCACATGTAGTTAGTAGCTACTGTACTTGACAATGCAGATCTACATAAGAGTAATATACAAGCCAAAGAATGATATAATAGTTTTTATTATTATCTGGGAACTATCCTGATAGTTAATATGTTATTTGTTTCACCCTACTCCATTCTCCCTCAAAGTTTCTAAATTCACTTGATTGTTTTGTAATCCTCTGTTACGGGTATGTCAGATGAAGACACGTCCATCTCAGGGTCTGCAGTTGGGGGCTTATACTGCTGCAGAGACCAGATAGGTTGCAGTGATACAAGCAGGTAATTGCTGGTTGGAAGAAATAGTCTCTGACAGCTAGTGCTTAAATAAAAATTGGAGTTGCTCAAAACAATCAAAATGTTGGATTGTCTATTGGCCTCAGTTTCCTTCTTCTGTATGCCTCCACAGGCTGTCTTTGCTCTTTGTCTTTTCTCTTTTAAATTCACCCTTGGTTTTCAGTTACATAAAAATGCTATCAGTAGGGACAGGCATGGTAGCTCATGCCTGTAATCCCAGTACTTTGGGAGGCTGAGGTGGGAGGATCACTTGAGGCCAGGAGTTTGAGATGAGCCTGAACAATATAATGAGACCCCATCTTAACAACAAAAAAAAATTTTTTTTTTTTAATTAGCCAGGCGTGGTGGCATGCACCTGTGATCTCAGCTACTTGAGAGGCTGAAGCAGAAGGATTGCTTGACCCCAGGAATTTGAGGCTGCAGTGAGCTGTGATTACATCACCCACTCTAGCCTGGGCAACAGAGAGAGACCCTCTTATTTAAAGAAAAAAAAAAAAAAGCCGTTCATGGTGGCTCATGCCTGTAATCCCAGCACTTTGGGAGGCCGAGGTGGGTGGATCACCTGAGGTCAGGAGTTCAAGACCAGCCTGGCCAACATGGTGAAACCCCGTCTCTACTAAAAATACAACAAAATTAGCTGAGTGTGGTGGTGGGTGCCTGTAATCCCAGCTACTCGGGAGGCTGAGGCAGGAGAATCGCTTGAACCAGAGAGGCAGAGGTTGCAGGGAGCTGAGAATGCACCATTGCACTCCAGCCTGGGCGACAAGAGTGAAACTCTGTCTCAAAAAAAAAAAAAAAAAAAAAAATTGACCAGGCTCAGTGGCTCACGCCTGTAATCCTAGCACTTTGGGAGGCCAAGGCGGGTGGATCACGAGTTCAGGAGTTCGAGGCCAGCCATTTGGAGACCATCCTGGCTAACATGGTGAAACCCCATCTCTACTAAAAATGAAAAAAAAAAAAAAATAAGCCGGGCGTGGTGGCAGGCGCCTGTAGTCCCAGCTACTTGGGAGGCTGAGGCAGGAGAATGGTGTGAACCCGGGAGGCGAAGCTTACAGTGAGCCGAGATAGTGCCACTGCACTCCAGCCTGGGTGATGGAGCGAGACTCCATCTCAAAAAAATAAAAAATAAAATAAAAAATAAAAATTAGCCAGGCGTGTTGGTGGGCACCTGTAATCCCAGCTACTCAGGAGGCTGAGGCAGGAGAATGGCTTGAGCCCAGGAAGTGGAGGTTGCAGTGAGCCGAGATTGCACCACTGCTCTCCAGCCTGGACCACAGAGCAAGACTTTCTCTCAGAAAAAATAAAAAATAAAAATAAAGATGACAAAACTACAAGAAAGGATTTACCACCCTGTGCTATGTTAATGAGGGAAAAAAGGACAAAAACTTGAGGTCAGCTTTTTTAATATAGCCATTTAAAAAATAATGTTGAATAAGAAAAGGGGTAAACATAGTCACAGATTAAGGCAAAGACAGGACTGAGAATCAAGTTGGGAGTCCACGTCCCAGGCTGTTCTAGAACATATAGTCTCTCTCTTCTTTGGGATTTGTATTCTAGATTGGAGGAGGCATGTGTAGCCATTGCCATCTGTCACTTATTTTCTCAGGCTGTCAAGCTATGTCTGATTTAGTTAAGTAAAAAGAAAATTTAAGTTCATTTTTTTTTTTTCACCTGAGATGTAGGAGGAACTTCTAAAATACTGTCCTGAGAAAACCTAATCTCTCTTTGGTTATTTCAGTAGCTCAACTTAAGTGGAGGACAACTTGAGTGGAGGGTTCAATGATAGGAAATACAATCTCTTCAGTACCATTCAATGTTGCTTAAAAGGCTTACACATCTGTCCATCTACTGAGGGTACATGTCTGCCTCAGAAGTCAGCTCGCCAATTCTACCCAATAGGTGAAGTGGTAGACATAGGTGGAGCGGTAGGTTTAGGGTCAAGAAACCTGTTAGTATTGCTCCTCTGGCTGCTCTTTGTCTTTTTCTATCTAGGATCACATGCATAGACAGAGTTTAAGTACTTTTTCCTTAGAGTAGTAGTAAAGTTTTAACTCATTTGCTAACCTATTGGCTAAACTGTTTAAACTATGGCCTAAAACTTTAATAAACAAATATATCAAACAGAAAAAACAGTCCGGGCGCGGTGGCTCACGCCTGTAATCCCAGCACTTTGGGAGGCCAAGGTGGGTGGATCACCTGAGGTCAGGAGTTCAAGACCAGCCTGGCCAACATGGTGAAACCCTGTCTCTACTAAAAATACGAAAAATTAGCCAGGCATGATGGCGGGCACCTGTAATCCCAGCTACTCGGGAGGCTGAGGCAGGAGAATCACTTGAACCCAGGAGGCGGAGGTTGCAGTGAGCCAAGATCACGCCTTTGCACTCCAGCCTGGGCAACAAGAGCGAAACTCCGTCTTAATTTAAAAAAAAAAAAATATATATATATATATATATGTGTGTGTGTGTGTGTGTGTGTAAATATATATATACACATACACAATTCAGTTACAAATGATGAGCATTTATAGGAGAAAAAAGGGAATTGGATGTAAAGGAAGAAGTCAGGGAGAAAGAGGACAAAGACAAATGGTAAGCAACGTAAACCCTTCTTATTTCTGTAGTTTGTGGGCTGTTTTCATAGGCCTTCCATATTCCAATAAACACTGTATTTATCCAGCTAATTGGACTATGGAAGCAGTGTTAATCACTGCTTATTTTTCTAAGCATAGGAGGCTTGGCTCTCCTAGTGATAACCATACCAGACAACCAAAAAGAAACGAGTGCTGGGAACTAGGGAGCAGTGTGGTGAGAGCACTTCTCCGGCTGGAAGAAATCAAGCCAGGAATAGGTCCAGCCCTGGCCAAAGGTTTTCTCCTCATGACATAAGAATATTTAGTGGCAGCTGCAGGCTGATGATTTTCCACTAGATAGGTTGTGATTTTCTCTCTTCAGAAGCAGCATTTCATTTCTCTTGAGAAGGATGAATTTCTTCTATGAAGGAGGAACTTGAGTAAGGTGACCTACTTCTGTCTTTACCAAGCAGAGAAGTGAAAAGCAGTTTTACAAGGCTCTTCATTGGGGGTTTCTGTGTTTCTTTCACAGAGATTGAGACAGTGAAATTGGCCCGTTCAGTCTTCAGCAAACTACACGAGATTTGCTGCAGCTGGGTGAAAGACTTCCCCCTCCGCAGGAGACCCAAGCTTTATTATGAGACATCAATCCATGCCATCAAAAACATGCGCAGGAAAATGGAGGACAAACATGTCTGCATTCCTGACTTTAATATGCTCTTCAACCTAGAGGTAAAGGGCACTTCCGGAGAGTCAGTGAGATTTTAAAGACAAAACAAACACCTTCATGGTCCTGTTAGAAAAGGAAAACTTCTGATATATTTCTAATTGTATCTCTGGTAGATTAGAGTAGGGCTAAATGCAAAGTGGCACAAATTTGCAACAGAAAAGGAACTATTTTACGTTCTTTTGAATAGGTAATGTATTCACATGGTTCAAAATTGGGAAAATAAAAATGTCTCTTATCCTTGCCTCCCAGGTACTCAGTTCCCTTCCATGGAGGCAAGGTAGTCTTTTGTGTCACCTTCCAGAGCTATTCTATAAACATATAAGCAAAAAAGAAAACGATTAGGCTGGGTTTGTTAGCTCACGCCTGTAATCCTAGCACTTTGGGAGGCTGATGCAGGAGGATGGCTTGAGACCAGGAGTTTGAGACCAGCGTGGGTGACAGACATAGTGAGACTGTCTCTTAAAAAAAAAAAAAAAGAAAAGAAAAAACAATTTAAAAAAATTATATCTCAATAAGGCTGTTTTGTAAAAAAACAAACAAAAAACCCAAACTATTTCTATAGTATAATCAAATGGTGTATTAAGTTCTCACATTACTATGTTGCTGAAGCAACACAAACACAAAAGGAAGATTTAAGACTGATGCAGTTTATTTCATGTGATTTTCTTTTTAAAATCGTGGTCTCTGAGATAGGAAAGTAGCTGGAATTATATTTCATGAATCTCTGTATCTGACAAATTGGATCTATATGAGCCTTCGCAGCTTAATAACTATTTTCTTGTTGTCTTTCTTTTCTTTTTCTATTAAATGTATTATGTTAATGCAAACAGAAGTAGATTTGTTTCCTTTGCCTGTCACTTGCCTCTTCTTCACTCCAGTCCATAACTTAAAAATTACAATGTAGTAATTTATACAAAGCACAATATTTCCTCTATTTAGCAGCTAAATTTACATTTTAGCTGACTGTCAAGGTCTAATCAGCAATGATGGCAGGTTGGTAATTGGTGTTTATGTTATAAAGATAGATCAGCTGATGTCTTTGTTTCTAGTACCATGGCCATGCAAATGTAACCCAGAAGGATTGTGTGATAAACAATCCTTATATCACTATACCTACTTGAAGATTATACTCATATTTGAGGGCATTGTTGTTGTTTGTTGACTTGGTTGGTTTCTGTTTTGCCTCCTAGTTTCAAAATTAGTCCAAAGGACTTAACTCAGAAAGGAGAACCTTGCTATTGTGAAATAGATTTTAAGAGCAATATGGCAACACATATGTAGAACCTAATAAATTTTCACACTCTTTAATCTGGTCATTTCACTTTTAATTCTTTATTATAAGAAAATAGAAATGCAGAAAAGTCTTAGGCATATGTTTCGTTTGACATAAATGTTTTTACAACATTGTTTATAATAAATTGAAAATTATCTAAATCATGAAAGGGAATGATAACTATGATATGCTCATATAAGATGCATATTTTAAGCCATTAAAACAATGTCTTTAAATAAATCTTAGTGAGATGAGGAAATGCCAGTAAAAATGACAAAAAGTAGGCTATAAAATGCACATTCTGATCCTAATTTCATTTATATATACGTATATATATATAGAGAGAGAGAGAGAGAGAGAATGGTTATCTGTGTATGGTGGAATTATTGGTGATATTTCCTTTGTTATTAGTCTAAATTATCATGCATTATTATAATAGGGAAAACATCAGTGAATGTTTTGTGTTTTTTTAAAAAGAAGCTATCTTTTTTTTATTTTTTAAAGAAATCCACTTGGCTTCCTTTTGTTTCTTCTGGTGCTATTTCGAGTTGTTTAAAAATGAGAACTGCTTTAGTAGAGATAGAAATTCTACCTGTCAGGATTATTTCTTTTCTTTTTTTTTTTTTTGAGACAGAGTCTCACTCGCTCTGTCTCCAGGTTGGAGTGAAGTGGCGCGATCTCGGCTCACTGCAACCTCCGTCTCCCAGGTTCAAGAGATTCTCCTGCCTCAGCCTCCCGAGTAGCTGGGAGTACAGGCACGTTTCACCACGCCCAGCTAATTTTTGTATTTTTAGTAGAGACGGGGTTTCACCATGTTGGCCAGGATGGTCTTGATCTCTTGACCTTGTGATTTGCCCGCCTTGGCCTCCCAAAGTGCTGGAATTACAGGTGTGAGCCACCGTGCCCAGCCAGGATTATTTCTAGAGAGTTGTTTAATCCGTCCTTCATATCATTAAAGTTGCTAAAAGAACTAGTTGTAATGTGTGTGTTAGACAAAGGTTTCATAATATTTTGGTTATTATTCTATGGACATTTATATTTGGTACTTTTGTGAATGTAATATACCCTTTTAAAAGTAACTTTTTCAGCCAGGTGCGGTGGCTGTTGCCTGTAATCCCAGCTACTTGGGAGGCTGAGGCGGGATGATCCTTTGAGCCCAGGAATTCGAAATTACAATGATCTGTGAACATGCCACTGTACCCTAGCCTGGGTGACAAAGTGAGACGCTTACTCCAAAAATAAATTTAAAAAAAGAACTTTTTCAAAGTACAGATATACTTGTTATTTTAGTAGCCCTTCCAAATCCCCATGAGACAGTAACTCATCCCTGCCTAACAGATGAGAAAACTACATGATTCGCTTAAGAATCAGTGACAGGCCTGGACTCCTCTAAGGCTCTTAGAGCAGAAAAAGAAGTCAAAAGACTTGCAAATGAAAATCATTACATACTGTTGCCTGAAGGGAGCTCAGGACTCAGTGCGAGTTCAGTGCGTCACAGATCTCCTGAGACAGATCTGAGATTTAAACACTTGAACAGATGATAAAGCACAAAACTGCTTAATGGTTGATGTGGAATCTTATGATTGGGCTTCTTTTGTCAAGACAAAGCACAGGGTTGGAAGATCCTCCTCTGGCAGTTTACTTTGCAAGGAAATGTGAAACTAAAATCTTAGATCATGGGGTGAGGGAGGCAAAGTAGTCAGCCGCACAGGGCATTTGAGCATCTGATGTGGTTCAAGTTTGGTAAATTAGTTTAGAGATGCTGTGCTATTTGTGGTGAGAATGCAGTGTGACTGGGAATGATTTATGAAGAAGGTATTACAGTTTAGAAGTATGTTTATGCTTTCATATTTTTATATATTTTAAATTTGAATTTAATTGGCCTTGTGTTGGAAGACCAGTTATTTTCTATTGTTCTCAGGTTCTAATTGTGCTATTAAAGTACTTTCATTTTGAAAAAAATCACTCAATCTGGAGCTGCTTTTGTTCAATTCCTTCTCATACCCTCCCTATCCCCCCTCCCCCAACTTGTAACAGCAATTTTGAAGCAAATGTACGTGGGTGGTTCCCATGGTACAAGACAACAACTTTCACAGAGAGAGGGCACTTCAGCTTGAGCTAATTGGGCATGACGTGTTCCAGTGTTCTGGTGTGTAAACACAGATGCCCTAATATTGCAGGTATTTCAGCAGTCGATCAGGCATGTTAGAGAAGGAAAACATTTAGTCTCATTATTCTGAATGACAAATGTAGTGGAGGAGAAAGGATGGGCAACAATGATGCCAGGAGATTGGTTCATTCGAATCATGCTATACCCAGCTCCCATAACTGTTCTGTGTTTCTGTTGACAGGACCAGGAAGAACAAGCTTACTTTGCAGTGTTTGATGGCCATGGGGGAGTAGATGCTGCTATTTATGCCTCCATTCACCTCCACGTTAACTTAGTCCGCCAGGAGATGTTTCCCCATGATCCTGCTGAGGCTCTGTGCAGGGCCTTCCGGGTCACTGATGAGCGGTTTGTGCAGAAAGCAGCCAGGGAGGTATGCCCCTTTCTCATAAGTTCCAGCTAGAAATGCACTAGCTGAGCTCAATTTGGTCTGTGTGGTTAAAGGGCTATTTAGATTTTCTCTTTCTGGGCAGACATTATCCAGATTGTATTCTTGACTCATAGTATTGGATTCTGTTGTAGTTCTAATTCCCTCCTCAGGAAGAGTTTCAGGGGGTACAACGAGGTACTGTATAGAAAATCTCAAGCTGTAATTTTCTGGATTCATTTCTGTAATAATCGCTGGATTTGGCAGGTGAGTTTCATCTTTCTTTTATTCACCATTGCCTGTCAGGTTCACACCAGGACCATCTCTCTAAGCAGACTCTTGCTGACAAGATCTGGATATGGTGAATAAAACAATGGTCTAAAAAAGAAACAGAAACTGGGATTACTTCCATACATTTGGTTCTAAATGGGTAGGCAGTGTTTTGCTGTGTATCTCTTGAGGGAAAATTCGCTTGGAGAGGGTGAATCCTTAAATGATCCTTGAGCTGATTTTTCTCTTAATAGGGAGAAAAGAAGAGCTCATGTCCTACATTGCGAAGGTTAATCATACCTAAGTTTTTTTACTTTGAATAAATGGCAAGGGCTCTATATTAAGGTCTAAAAGTAAAAAAAAATTAATCTAATTATCGTTCTGGGTATTGGTACATAATTAACTACAGTGTTCTATATTGGATTTTTAACTGGGGACGAATAAAAGAAAATAATTTTTAATTTTTTTAAATAATTACAGAAGTAGATACGGACAAAAAATAAGACTCCTGCCCTGTGACTTAAGCATTAACTCTTTTTAAAATGGGCTTGGAGAGATCAGGGTAATCATTTAATCCATTTTTCGATAGCATAGTTATGCTACAAGCAATAATGGAGCTTGGAATTAATGAAACAATAACTCAGACCTATTTGGTATTAAGAAAGAGAATTATTCTTCATCTCTCCCCTCCCCTAAGTTTGGATTAATATGCAAATCCAACAGTAACCAGTAGAGTCCACACAAAGAGGTGGGTCTGGAGAATAAAGCCGCTCTTGACCTCAGAGCTCCCAGTCTCTTGAGGACCTGCATTCTGCTTGGCTCTGCCTCTCTTGAAGCTGTGGGCTTTTATCATCTGAGTTGGGGACAAGGGCGGGCCCCTGAGAGGTGACCTGTAATCATCAATGTGAAACAAAGAGATTCACTCTGTCTTCTTCATCCTCTATTCTATTCTTTTTCCTCTGTCTTCTCAAAATTATGTTGTTGTTGTTTTCTGACCATGTTTACCTCATTTGTTTTGTCAATGACCCTGGTGTCTCTCAGTTCTGCCAATAGTTCTGAATAATTTAGGTTTGTCTCAGCAGCCCCTTTTCTCCTTCTTATGCTTCCATGTGCTGCTAACTGCTGGGAAGAAAGCAGCTATTCCTGTTGTGAAGCAGCCCTGCCTCCTGTTCTCTCCAGGGCATATGCACTGAAGTGTGTTTATCATGTATTCTAGGGGGCTGAGTTTTTGAACATTCTGTGTGGGAAGACATTTTATTGGTGGGTGAGGATTTATAACAAACTTTCCCTATATAGGGAAAATGAGAAGTTGTTTTTCTCATTGGATACAAGAGACCTTTTACCACCCCTGACGCATTGGTTCTAATTTAGGCCAGGTCCTTAGTAACAGAAAGTCATGCTCATTTGGTGGTGACTCATGTCAAATGGGGATGTCATTTTCGTATAGTAGGATCAAGAGCTTTAAGTATAGTGGTAGCTACTGCAGTGAAATTCCAGGCTGTTAGTTCTTTATGCAATGTTCCAAAAGCAAAGGCCCCTAAAAATACTGTAGGAAGGATATTTTTTTAAAGGTATAAGCATCTTAGTACTCCAGGGAACGTAAGCTGTCTCTTGGCCCCTTAGCTTAATTTCCAGAGATTAGAGCATCTGTTGTGTACCAATCAGATGTTTTATATATCATTTTGTACAGCTAGGACTCTCCCACTGAACAAATATGATGTCAGTAATGAAATGGAGAGCAGAATATAGACATTTTTACTCTGAGGATTGGTATAGAGGATTTGGTGCTTGACTGGGAAGAAAAAGAATTTCAACTCTGTCTTATGTACTAATAGTTACCTGCCCTTGGGCAAGTCACATAACCTGCCATGGTTTTCTTATCTGTAAAGTGGAATTAATAATCATCCTCGCCCTGCATATCACAGATCAGGTGGACTTATGTGTGTATATACACATAAATACATACATGCATATACAAATGCATTGAGACAATGAATTATTATATATGTGTGAAATTCCATTATTAATAGTATAGCTCCCAGCTGAAAAGCTTAGATTAATTATAAATTGCTTCTCAATAAGAATGTAGTATCTATTTCTTTTCACTGAGTCTAGTTTTATTTAAACTGTTTTCAGAGCTTGAGATGTGGGACCACAGGAGTGGTGACTTTCATCAGGGGCAACATGCTACATGTGGCCTGGGTGGGTGATTCCCAGGTTATGCTTGTGAGAAAGGGCCAAGCTGTTGAACTAATGAAGCCACACAAACCAGACAGAGAGGTAAGTATGGTCTGTTTTAATAGAGCCCATGCTCTAGTTATTAGTTTAAATTTTCTAGTTATTGATTAAGATTCACTTACTTTTTTTTTTTTTTTTTTTGAGACGGAGTTTTGCTCTGTTGCCCAGGCTGGAGTGCAATGGTGTGATCTTGGCTCACTGCAACCTCCGCCTCCTGGGTTCAAGTGATTCTCCTGCCTCAGCCTCCTGAGTAGCTGGGATACAGGCATGTGCCACCACGCCCGGCTAATTTTTGTATTTTTAGTAGAGATGGGGTTTCACCATGTTGGCCAGGCTGGTCTTGAACTCCTGACTTCAGGTGATCTGCCTGCTTCAGCCTCCCAAAGTGCTGAGATTACAGGCGTGAGCCACCGCGCCTGGCCAGGATTCACTTAATTATTACAATTATTGCTATCACATCAGCAACTGTGCCCACCCTCCAATGGAGAAACAAAGAGTACCTTTTCATGAGCTGATGAGTATTATATCTGTTGTTTACTGTTAAAGTAAATGAATAAATCCTGAATCCAGTTATTTGCTTCTTTTTATTGCGTTGCTGTTTAGGATGAAAAGCAGAGAATTGAGGCCCTTGGAGGTTGCGTAGTCTGGTTTGGTGCCTGGAGGGTGAATGGAAGTCTGTCGGTCTCCAGAGCTATTGGTAGGAAAAACAAATTTTTGTTTCTCCAAACTGTCCTCTTCTAGTTCATTGTCCTGTATTAACTCTGATACAGGGAACCTGAGATGATAATTTATATTACTAGAATGCTTATTATTATTTAAAATAATAATTGGATAATGTATCTTTTAATTGTTTGATTTAGTTAAACCTGTATATTTATATACTTAAATTCCATTATTGAAAGAGAACTGCCAGGCTCAGTGGCTCACGCCTGTAATCCCAGCACTTTGGGAGGCTGAGGCAGGCGTATCACGAGGTCAGGAGTTTAAGACCAGCCTGGCCAACATAGTGAAACCCCATCTCTATTAAAAATACAAAAAATTAGCCGGACGTGGTGGCGAGCACCTGTAATCCCAGCTACTTGGGAGGCTGAGGCAGGAACATTGCTTGAACCTGGGAAGCAGAGGTTGCAGCTAGTGGAGATCGTGCCATTGCACACCAGCCTGGGTGACAGTGTGAGACTCCGTCTCAAAAAAAAAATAAAAGAGAACCATATCAAGAAATGCAGAATTTTCTAGTTTCTATACATTTTAAATTTTATGGAAGCCTTCAATCATTAGTACACAAATCTGCTTCAAACCCACAGTGGCTGGGGCAGGCACAGTGGCTCACACCTGTAATCCCAGCACTTTGGGAGGCTGAAGCGGGCTTGAGCCCAGGAGTTAAAGACCAGCCTGGGCAATGTAAGGCTTCATCTCTTAAAAAAGCAAAAAACAAAAAAAACAAAGGCTGGGCGCAGTGGGTCATGCCTGTAATCCCAGCACTTTGGGAGGCTGAGGCAGGCAGATCATGAGGTCAGGAGCTGGAGACCATCCTGGCTAACACGGTGAATCCCCGTCTCTACTAAAAATATAAAAAAATAGCTGAGTGTTGTGGCACACGCCCGTAGTCCCAGCTACTCGGGAGGCTGAGGCAGGAGAATCGCTTGAATCTGGGAGGCGGAAGTTGCAGTGAGTTGAGATCGCGCCACTGCACTCCAGGCTGGGCGACAGAGCGAGACTCCGTCTCAAAAAAAAAATAAAAATAAAAAAAAATCTGGGCTTAGTGGCTTGTGCCTGTAGTCCTAGTACACAGGAGGCTGAGGCGGAAGGATTGCTTGAGTCCAGGAGTTTGAGGCTATAGTGAGCCAAGATTGTGCCACTGCACTCCAGCCTGGGCCAAGGGAGTGAGATCCTGTCTTAAAACAAAACCAAAAAATCATAGTGTTTCTTATTTCATTGCATTTTGGGTCAAATCAGTATTTTCCAGAGATGGAAGCCTTTCTCCATATTTTATCCACATTTATTTTGTTTATGCCTCTAAATTATTTCAATGAATTTTAAAATGACATAAATAACAGAATAAGTTGATAGGAAAAACATTGTGCTTTTTATATTAAAACTACTTTCTGTATGTGGAATACAGTGACTTGTCAGATAACCCAGGGGTTTCAAAGAACCCTATATCCCTGGGACTTAAATTTTTCAAAAGAAGGGGAAAGTCAAAGTCAATGAAACTCGGTCTAAAACATAGAGATTAAACAGCTAAGTTGGCTGGACAAAATGCAAGGGTGTAAGTTCAAAGAATTAAGCTATTTCTGTCTTTGTCTCACTTTGGGTCCTGGGTTTATTATTTTAGGCTTCATGGCTTAGCTTCACTCTTGTTTTTTTTTAAAAAGAATAAATCAATATGTATATCTATATGGGTGATATGTACATTACATGTATACTGCAGTTTTTAATCTCTGCTTCCCTAAAGAAATGAAGTAATCAGACATGGTTGGAATTCACATCTAGTCTCAAAATTTAGTTAACAATTACCAAAAAATTCCAGAACATGAAGAAAATCTGAAAGGATTTAGCTTTCACCACTGATCTGAGTTCCTCCCACTCTTTGGGAAGGTGCTGGCAAGCTGTGAAGTGGCCCAAATGTGAGTAGAAAGCTGAAAGAGAAATAGAGAGCTGAAAGAGTCTACAAATACCTCCTGAAAAATTGAGAGGTGGCTTGACCTTAGACTGGAGGGAGTTATTAGGAACTCTAGAATAAGGCCAAAAAGGGGAAATATCTCATTTCTAAAATATACCCTTATATGGAATTATTATTATTATTATTATTATTATTATTATTATTATTGTTATTGGTGGGGAAAAGTCTTTATCATGCACATTGTAGGTTTAGCAGGACCCACCACCCATCAAATGCTATCCTTGACTGAAAATCACTGAACCAGAGGACTATACTATCTGTGGAACCAATTTACATTAATGATCATTACATGAGTGCTTGAGTGAGCAGTGAATTAGGTTGACAACTCAAACCAAACACCTATTTCTCCTGAACTGACCTTTGTCAGAGGATTGAGGATCATCTTTAATGCTTGTTACAGAACTAACTTAATAGAGAATACCAGCCTCTTCTTCTAAAAGGGAAACCCAAAGCAGGGAAGAATGTCCCTTAATAAGTGACAATCTCAGAGAGAAGGCTGGGTGTGGCAGCCAGCACTGTGGAAGGCCAAGGTGGGAGGAATGCTTGAGCCCAGGATTTTGAGACCAACCTGGGCAACATAGTGATACTCGTCTCTATTTTAATAATAAAAAATAAACAATCTAAGAGTGGATAAGGGAGACTTCATACATAGTGACTTTTGAATTGAATGTGGAGGATAATGTGCTGGGAAGGAAATCCCTACACAGGTAGAGGGGAATATAAATACACAGGGGTTTGAAAAGGCATGGCATGTTTTAGGAAAAGCAACAAGTACAGGAGGTTAGAGCAGAGATGGGAGTGGTAAGAGATTAGCAGTGTTGGTGCCAGATTGCAAAGGGCCTTATGTGCGAGGCTAAGTAGTCTGGACTTTACCAGGTGAATACGCAGAGGGGCCACAGGGTCAGATTTGTATTTATAAAGATATTTGTATGGAAGCTGGGCTAGAGTAGAAACAGCCTGGCTGGGAGACATTCATACAGTTTGTTACAGAGATGAGGAGAGCTAAAAAGGGATATGGAGGAGGATATCAACTGATGAGATGGATTGCTAGGTGGGAAAACCTACTAATCAACAAACAATCTGGCACCGGGAATAGGCAGTAACATAAAGGAGCAAGTGTAGATTTAGTTTCTTGGGCAGTTTGATGGTGAAGGAGAGAAAGGAAATAGTGTGGTGGCTTAAGGCAAAAGCTGATTCAGGAAAGGGTTCCTTTTTATTGTTTCTATTTTTAGGATGAGGAGATTTTAGATTTGAGCATGTTTGTAGGAAAAGGAAGAGAGCAAGTAGAGGAGAAATTGAAGACGAGAGAGTAGAGAAGCCAGAGTCCTAGGGAGACAGGACCAGCAGCACAGGTTCACTGTTAGGATGGGAAAAGAACACTGCTTACCCTGAGAAAATGGTAGCTGATATGGGAGAATCTCTACAGATTAAACAAACAGTGCGTGTATGGCAAGGGTGGGAGGGGAATTGAGAAAATTCAAGCCTGATCAACTTGTCTTTGAAGTAGGAAATTAGGCCATTTACCAAAATCCAGTAGCTTAAGTGGATGAGGGAGTTGAAGAATTTGACAAAGAACTGGAAACCACATGGAATAAAATAGGGGGCTGCAAAAGGACAAGAAAAAGGACTCCTGGGCAGAGTTCAGCTCTACTCAGGAAAAAAAATGATACTTATAAAAATGAAAAGGTTTTCAACAGTTTCTCCCCATGAGCCCTTCAGACTTGTGATCCAAAGTTGACAGAGGCATGATATGTTTCCTAACATATGGAGAGAAGAGGTTGAAGACAAAAGGATGTTGCCATTTCTACCATGAAATGGATATTCATGCCCTCCTACCGAATTTGGGGGCGAAATGTCATGAATTTGACACCCAACAGTAGAGCAGGTGAAAAGCCAGAACTTTGGCAGCATTTTCTCTGTACAAATCTTCGTATGTTCTGTTCCAAACTAACAGTTGCAGTAGTCTTTTAATTGAAGCACTAAAACAAGATTTTTGGGAACAGTGTGACTCAGATCACATTTATTTTTAGAGGTGGAATTCAGAAAATAATAATGATGATAATCATGTAGTCAGGTAGAGTAGGGGATGGGAACTTTAGTAAATTGGTGAAGGACACTGAATCCTATATTGGATTTTATTTATTTATTTATTTATTTTGAAATATCTTTAAAATTTTTGCATTTTCTGCTTAAATAAATTGAGTTTTAATGAGTTCTAACAGGCTATGGAGGCACCTTAGCATATAAGCGAAGCTGATTAAATCAAAAGCATGCTTGGAAAAGATGGTTTTGACTCCTGTAAGAAATAATGAATGAGGGCTGGGCGCAGTGGCTCATGCCTATAATCCCAGCACTTTGAGAGGCCCAGGTGGGTAGATCACAAGGTCAGGAGTTCAAGACCAGCCTGACCAACATGATGAAACCCTGTCTCTACTAAAAACACAAAAATTAGCTGGGCATTGTGGTGCGTGCCTGTAATCCCAGCTACTTGAGAGGCTGAGGCAGGAGAATTGCTTGAATCCAGGAGGTGGAGGTTGCAATGAGCTGAGATCACACCACTGCACTCCAGCCTGGGCGACAGAGCGAGACTCTGTCTCAAAAAAAAAAAAAAAAAAAAAGAAAGAAAGAAATAATGAACGAATGAATGGAGAAGAGCCTAGATATGAGTAAGATGAGAGGGTGTGTTTGTGAATGGAAGGAGTGAAATGAACATTTATAATGTCGAAGACTAATTTCTTACCTAATAGATACACTAACCCAGGTAATTACATTAATTATTTGTTGCTCCGTGTATCTAATCATGCAACCTGCTGGATAGGGCATGTGCCCACATTGGTTCTAGCAGAGTTATCCATAGGGTTCCTAATGAGCTTTCTAGACTATTTGAGGATTAAACAGAGATGTAAAATGTTGGAAAGAAACTTTTTTTTATTTGAGACAGTCTCTCTCTGTCATCCAGGCTGGAGTGCAGTGGCGCAATCTGGGCTCACTGCAACCTCTGCCTCCTGGGTTCAAACAATTCTCCTCCCTCAGCCTCTTGAGTAGCTGGGACTTCACATGCACGTCACCAGGCCTGGCTAATTTTTGTATTGTTAGTAGAGACAAGGTTTCACCATGATGGCCAGGCTGGCTTCGTACTCCCGACCTCAAGTATCCTCCCACCTTGGCCTCCCAAAGTGCTGGGATTACAGGCATGAGCCACTGCGCCTGGCCAACTTTCTTGTGTCAAAAAGAACCTATAACAGATACTAGAAATAATGAATATATAGTCAGATTACTCAAGTGAGTTTATCTTCATTTTAATCTTCCCTGAGTCAAAAAGTTCGGTTTTAGTGCAATGGAAAGGATAGTAATTGATGAGAGTTGTGTAGGTGACAAGTAGAAGAGCTAGGATTTGGACCCAGGCAGTCTGACACTAGTGCTGGTGTCCTTAACCACTAAGCAGTATGCCACTGCTATACAGTAAAGCCCTTTGTAAATATCTGGAGTTTATTTCTTGTTTTTATAATACTATGTAATGATGATTTAGGATACCCTACTCTAGGAATTATTGCTCAGTACCCTGTATGTGGTTCGTTTTTATTTTTTTGTAAAGAAGTGAATGAGAGGCCAGATGCGGTGGCTCATGCCTGTTACCCCAGCACTTTGGGAGGCCGACGCAGGCAGATTATCGGAGGTCAGGAGTTCGAGACCAGCCTTCGGAGGTGAGGCAGAGATTGTGAACCTGGAGGCAGAGGTGCAGTGAGCCGATTGTGCCATGATCCAGCCTGGGAACAGAGCAAGAAAAAAAAAAGAAAAGAAAAGAAAAGAAAAGTGAATGAGAGCCGGGTGTGGTGGTTCATGCCTGTAATCCCAGCACTTTGGGAGGCCAAGGTGGGCAGATGGATTGTTTGAGGCCAGGAGTTCAAGACCAGCCTGGGCAACATAGTGTGATCCTATCTCTACAAAAAAAAAAAAAAATAGAAAAATTAGCTGGGCGTGGTGGTGTGCACCTGTAGCCCCAGCTACTTGGGAGGTTGAGGTAGGTGAATCACCCAAGCCTGGGAGATCGAGGCTGCAGTGAGCCCTGATCGCGCCACCGCACTCCAGCCTGGGCAACAAAAAAATTTTTTAAAAAGTGAATGAGAGTCCCTTGTTGTAGTCATAAGCTACTTGGTTACCTCATAGGCTAAGGACCCTTTTGCTGCGCTCTCACAAGGTACCTAAAGGAATGTAATCAATGTAAACAATGAATGGATTTGGAAGTGCTCTGGATCTGAAAGTCCTAAATGATCAATTATCTCAGTAGTCTAGTGATAGAAACCTAGTTTAGTGTGGGCCCGAGGTCTGCAGTCTCACTCCTACCCCAAACACCCTACTCTCCAACTGCACATTACTCCCTAACAGTTGCCTCTGCCTTTGCTTATCCTGTTCCCTCAATTGAGGCAACTTCTCTGCCTGGTGATAACTAACTTACCCTTCAGGACCAGCTCAGATGTCATTCTGTGAGAGGATGAGCTAAGCAAGAAAAGGAAGAGAGAAAGGCCCAGAAAGACCTTGGGTTCTCACAGTTGTTAATAAGTGGGGAAATGCACAATAACAATAAAGACAGAAGTGGGGTGATCGATGATCAGAGCCATATGAAGAATATGGCAGTCTCTAAATATAAGAGAAAAATGGCCATACATTTTGTCTGTTCTCTAGAAGTTACAGGTAAAGCACCATTAAAAAATAGAAAGCCAAGTGGGTTGGGAATCAAGAAAACTGCATTCAGCTCCCATGTGTGAGGCCTTGGGTCAGCCACATAACTCTTCCTGGCTTAAGGGAGTTAGACTTGATTTATAAAATCTCGTGTAACTGAAACCTTCCTTCTTGCTCGCAGCATGAAGCTATTTATTGATTTCTAAACAAGAATAGAACAAAAATTATTTAATGAAGAGAATGATCAGAGCTTTGGTTTGTTTCTTTCAATGTGGACTTGTTTTCAAATTTCAATTAAATCAAAACCACCTGCAAAAGAACAGATCTACTGAATCAACCATGTCTTCCTACACAGTGTACTGAATTTTTCAGTACAGCAACAAACTTAGATCTGACATTGTTGTTACACTCAGCTAGGCCTAAATCATAGCCAGAGGCGCAGATTCAGAGTCTAAGCTGGGTAAGGATTTATGCCCAGTAACTAGCAATTATTTAACTGGGAGTAAGGAGTAAGCAGATCTGATTACCAGAGAATTTAAGTATTTTGTCAAAAACTATTTTATAAATTCTTTCCAGTCAATTCAGTTCACAATCCAGTAAGTTGTGATCAGAGTCATGGCATTGGTCATAAATGTTCTTAGCATGCAAGGTAAAACAAAGGCTAATGATGCCCCTACACTCTGCTTCCCGCAGGAGATGCTGAACATAAGCCATATATCTGTGGGGATGCAGATTCTGCCTCCACTGTTCTGGATGGGACCGAAGACTACCTCATTCTGGCCTGTGATGGCTTCTATGACACCGTGAACCCTGATGAGGCAGTGAAAGTTGTGTCCGACCACCTGAAAGAGAATAACGGAGACAGCAGCATGGTTGCCCACAAATTAGTGGCATCAGCTCGTGATGCTGGGTCAAGTGATAACATCACGGTTATTGTGGTATTCCTGAGGGACATGAACAAAGCTGTAAATGTTAGTGAGGAATCAGATTGGACAGAGAACTCTTTTCAAGGAGGGCAAGAAGATGGTGGGGATGATAAGGAGAATCACGGAGAGTGCAAACGCTCTTGGCCTCAGCACCAGTGCTCAGCACCAGCCGACCTAGGCTATGATGGGCGTGTGGATTCATTCACTGATAGAACTAGCCTGAGCCCAGGGTCCCAAATCAACGTGCTGGAAGACCCAGGCTACCTAGATCTCACACAAATAGAAGCAAGCAAACCTCACAGTGCCCAGTTTTTGCTACCAGTTGAGATGTTTGGTCCTGGTGCACCAAAGAAAGCAAATCTTATTAATGAGTTAATGATGGAGAAAAAATCAGTTCAGTCATTATTGCCTGAATGGAGTGGTGCTAGAGAGTTTCCCACTGCTTTCAATTTGGGTTCAACAGGGGAGCAGATATACAGAATGGAGAGCTTGTCTCCTGTCTTTTCAGGGTTGGAAAATGAACAGTTCAAATCCCTGGGAAACAGAGTTTCTAGATTGTCTCATTTACGCCACCACTACTCAAAGAAGTGGCACAGATTCAGGTTTAATCCAAAGTTGTATTCATTTCTCTCTGCTCAAGAGCCTTCCCACAAAATAGGCACTAGCCTGTCCTCACTTACTGGAAGTGGGAAGAGAAATAGGATAAGAAGTTCTCTGCCATGGAGGCAAAATAGTTGGAAAGGGTACAGTGAAAACATGAGGAAGCTCAGAAAGACTCATGATATTCCATGCCCAGATCTTCCTTGGAGCTATAAAATAGAATAATTTTTCTTTCAAGTAGGTTAGCTAGCTCTCCCCCAATAAAAATACCACTATCAGAGTAGAAACAAGGTAGACATTTCTAAAACATGTGCTTCATTATGAATCCATGGATGGCTCAATTCTTAAATGTAAATAGATCTCTAGGAAACTCAAAGTACAGTGTTTTCAATCTAAAAAAAGTACTGGCAGTTTCACTCACAAAATTACACAGCTGGTCCCTGTGATGTGTCTCGACACCAATACACAACCCCCTTCCCACCATCCCTTCAGTCACTAGTGGAAGCTTTCAAGTTAGTTATTTCAGTCGGGATATACAGTGTTGAAATCTCAATGCGGTTGAAATCTGGTCTGATGTGCCTAATTTATCTGTGGAAAATTTAATACTGAATTAAATTTGGTTGGGAAATGTCCCTCAAAATCCTGGGCACTATGAAGGAACCCCCTGCCCCCTCACCTTTTTGGGTAGGTAAAAGACTAAAAGCCATATGGATTTTAACTGATAACAATGAAAGTGGTAAATCAGTTTAAAAGTGTCATATTCTCAGACTTGTGAGGCGGTTTATAGTCAGAAAGAGTTACGGATTTTTTTCCTGTAACATAAAAGATTGTGAACTTTTTTTAAATTAAAAAATGTTTCCTAGGGCTGTAGTTATTTGGGAGTTTCATAACCTGTTATGGTGCTTTTGGTGGAATTTTTATTATTTAGCATTTTAGGAGACCACTGTCAACTGGTTTTAATCTATGATGCTAATGTGTTTTCCACTGTACCCTCATCTCAGGAATAAAACTGCTTTAACGGAGATGATGTCAGGTACAAATACACTATAGAGTCAAGATGCCATTTACAAAGAAAATCAAAAGCATTTCTATATTGTCTTTTTTTAGTTCAGACAGCAAAGGCATGTACTACTATAAAATACAAAGTGATTTTAGAGAATGAAAAATGCTACTTTTATCTTCTCTAAAATTATTTCCCCCAAGGGAGTGAAGTAATTGGAATGAAGGAGGCTGAAAGTATTGCCTAAAGTGAGCCCAGAGGCCACTGAGAATGCAGATTACTGACAGCCAGGTCTGTTTAGTTGTAATTGGAAGACACATCAGTGTCCTGCTTACATGTAGCTTCAGACTGCAGACAGGACATGTGCTTTTCATTTCAATATTTAGTTATATTTGATATTTTGAAACTGTCTGCTTTTTGCTATTTCTGCAGTTTCAAGCTAGAAGCATGTTGTCAACTAAAGACAACAAACTATCAGATTCATTCATTCAGTGAAGCAGCCTCTGATTCTCTAAGAGTCACGAATGTCTTGGTGTTACCCTCCCCTAGTCCTAGTCAACCGCAGACCAGCCCGGCCAATGCCTATGGGTGGCCCCTCTGGAGTGCTCACTCACAAGGGTGAGTGCTCTCGCTAAGAAGTGTCCCCCGCCTAATCATGTGTTTATAGGATAGTACACGTTCCCCAGGCCCATAACAGAGGACTAAAATCTCTTAATTTTAAAGACACAGATGACTGGCATATTTTGGGTACCTGTATAGCTATATCAAATAGACAAAAACAGCTTCACTTTAGCAATGATCAGATTGTTAATCTACAGATTTTATTTTTAAAAATTTGGATGTTAAGTAGAGACTTTCGGTATTTGTTTTCTCTTGATTTTGAAGTCATTTCTTCTTCTCACATCTGTGACAAATGGTTGAAAAGGAGTCAGCATGGCCCCAACGATAGCGCTGGAACCTTTTCATCATTCCGAGGCTTTGCCTCATACATGGTCCTCACTCGTATCTGTCACTTTCTGAAGCCTAGATCTTGTTAACCCATCAGGTGCAGTGTCAGTTTCAAATCAAATTATCTAAGAAAACAAGAAAACAGAGGCAGCAGACTATTGGTACACATTGTAGTCCAAAGTGCTTAGCGAAGTAAAAAAAAAAAGCTTTTTAAAATTTCTATTGTTGTCTATTGGTAATGTTTTTGATCAGAATAAAGAAGGTAAAGGGAAAAAGTTACACGTGCTAGGCTTTCTCAGTGGGGAAAAAAACGGCTGGATAAAACTGGGACAAACACAGACCCATCTTTAAGGGTCTGGATTTTGTAGGTCCGACTACATAGCAGTGTTAACTCATTTCTCATGCCATTAGCTCTCTACAAAATAAAGCAAAGTAGTTCTAGTGTGGTCGTTATAAATTGTGAAAAATAGCAACTATTCATTTGTTCACAACATGCGTATTTATAGAGTAGTTAGGTACCATTTGTAAGGTAAATCCTTTAAAATTCTATAATACATACTAAAATAGTGGTTATTGGTCTGATATATGCTGCTCTTGGTTCTATAAACTAGATAAAAAGCAGTGCTTTGTGAAATGCAGTGTTCTCTCTTAATGCCACTGGTGATAGGAAGTAGTTCCCTTCAGTTCAAATCTTGTGCCCTTATTTGCTGCTTGCTGACGTAAGCAATAAGTAACCCTCTAACTAATGGTATCTACATATTTCTGTAACTTGTATTTAATGATGGTGTATCTGGTGATTGTAAAAATATTAGACAGATATAAAAGTATCTATATAATATCTATAAACTGTTAATGCTGAGGTATAGTCTGTGAATTATGTGTTTTGTATTTTTATTCATTGTGTAATTTAGTGGTGGTGAAAGTTCTACACTCAATCCTTAAAGAGTGGCAGTATCCCTTTTTCAATTTAACATGGTCTGCATCAATCTGTTTGCCTGCTAAACAAGTTTTGTTAGAATAGGAAATAGTAAAATAAATCCAAACAAGAGTGTAGTATTGGTTAGGGAAACAGACTTCAGGTCACCAACTGAAGTCATTACAAACTCCTTGTACATTCACTGTGAGTTTCAAAGGGAGTCAGTCCCTAATTTAAAGGTTTCCTTTGTTCACTTTCTAGATGTGTACTTTTGAGGGATATGAGGTTAGGCAACATTACAGCAACACACACTGGGGCTATTAATCCCATTTAGGTCTGTACTAAGGAGGATGGGTAGAAACACATGTATATACCTTTTCTTCACCTAGAAGTGCCATCCATTGTCCTTGAATTATTAGGATTAAAGTTACTGTTGCATTTAGGAGGCTCCTTGAAAGTAACACCTTTTCCAAGGACAATGGCAACCATGTCAATGTCAACACTGAGTCTAACTTTGACCACATTTATAGTGGGATAGTGTCAATACTGCATTTTCATGACAACCACACTCCACTACTGGAACACTGTGCCAGTGAGAACTGCAACATCCAGTGGGCAGATGAAGATAATGCATGGCCAAGTTCAGTGTTTACAGATAAAACTGCTGTGGTTCAAGTACTTCCTTCCCCATCAAATCCTTGCTAAGGCTTTGTGGGAAAATGATCTAAATTATTGTTTTAATTTTTAAACCTAATTTATTCACTCAGTGAACATTCTTACCTAAGCAAGGCTATAAAAGGGAATACTACTGTTCTGTCCACACTTTAATTTGAGACCATTTTTCTTTGAATCGTTAAGTTAGCAAAAGAAATTTTTTTCACCTTTGAAAATCACGTGATGTTAAAGGACAAATGCCCACTCTTCTATTCTGATCTGCAAATAGCTTAAAAATCTCTTGCAAAACAAAGTAAGATACTACCAGTATTATAACACAATGATTTTCCAGACAAATGGTATGGTGTTGAAAAATAACTGTTACTTCCTATAGCAGCATTTTATCTTCTATTTTGAAGACTATTTATTGTACTAATTAGAAAACATGAAATAGGACAGGGAACTCCAGACTGACACAGCAGTTGTTTTTGAAAAGGAAATAAACTTTGATGAATTAGATAATCCAGATACATCATTGTAAACTCTTACTCTAGGTGCTCTTTGGTGAGAGACAGGCTTTGTTCTCTTGTTCATAACATTTCTCTGCAAAGAATTCTCTATGGAGTGAAGCGAATGAAGTGAATTATTTCTTACCAAATAATCAATTTACAAATCTCTACATCTCACTGTTGAGTTCAGTTGTAGTCATGAGTGATCCTTCATATTTTATTAAAACTGTTCATTCAGGTAAGGAGTATGTTGAAATTTTGCCAATTATCTTAATAAAACCCGGCAATTTAAAAACCACTAGTCATTTGTCTTTTTATTTAAAGGAAAGGTAAGTTATTTAGTGTTTAAATTTGTGCAGATTTCTTCAGAACTGGAAAATAAAATCCTGAGATGGACGTTTTCTTAAGCTTGGAAGCTTGGAACATTTAAAAAGAAGATTTGCTAAATGCTGCTGTAACATTATTTTACCCTAGAAGAGAGGTATTTAGCCTTATACATGTTCTCTTCATCAGCTGAACTGCGAGGAGAGGGAGCGGTGTTAGAATCCTAAAAGAAAAGAGGAACCGGACCTGCCAAGGACTAAGCGGTGGGTCATCAAATCTCCCAGCTACTTCATTCTTAGAACTCCGCATCTAACCAAGCTTTCCCCTTTTGCTTAGCCTCTCTGAGTTTCAAGCTAGAAGAAAGTAAGGAAATCATCAGGTGAGCTGTGGTGGAAAGCCTCCCAAGGATTATTGATAAGTGAGTAAAAGGAGATAGAGACAAAAAGGAGAATGTGAGGGAGGGAAGTCACTTACGACACCTGCATCTGAAAGGAGGGAACTGACCTTACAAACGAGTCAACCTTGTCAATACACTGCCCTGTTCTCCTGCCTACCAGTAAGGAAGGCCTTTACAATTAACTTTACATAGTTTCAAAGATCTTCAACTCCTAATTCCCTAAATTCATTCAGTCCTTGGCATGACTTTATATAGAACCAAATGAACAATTGAGAAAAAAAAGGTGAAGTTTTGAAAGAAGGACATATTTGAAGGGGTTTACTAAAGCAGGGAATGACAAAAAAAGGAACATTTTGATTAATAAGTGTTACATTTGAAAAAATTCCCTAAAATACGGTATTACTTAGATCAAAAGGAACAGCTCTTTCTGAAGGAGCAGCACACAGCAAGACAGAAGGGAACCACTAGGTACAGTAAAATCATTTGAACATCATAGAAATTTACCCAAGTTACCAAATTATCAGAAACAACGGTCTGTACTGACAAGCTGCGTAACTGAGCATTCCCCCCACACCCGCCCCCTGTTGCTGTCAGTGTGCATCATTTCATTTCCTTTCCTTCTTTTGAGATGGAGTTTCATTCTGTCACCCAGGCCGGAGTGCAGTGACATGATCTTGGCTCACCACAACCTCTGCCTCCCAGGTTCAAGCGATTTCCTGCCTCAGTCTCCCAAGTAGCTGGGATTACAGGTGCCCGCCACCACACCCAGCTCATTTTTTTATTATTAGTAGAGACAGGGTTTCACCATGTTGGCCAGGCTGGTCTCGAACTCTTGACCACAGGTGATCCACCCTCCCACCTTGGCCTCCCTAAGTGCATCATTTTCTTTTTGATTGCAAGTTTCTACCTGTCTTTTTTTTTTTTTTTTTTTTTTTGAGACAAGAGTCCTGCTCTGTCACCCTGGCTGGAGTGCAGTGGTGCAATCTCGGCTCACTGCAACCTCTGCCTCCCAGGTTCAAGCAATTCTCGTGCCTCAGCCTCCCAGGATGCTGGGATTACAGGCATGGGCCACCATGCCTGGCTTTTGTATTTTTAGTAGAGATGGGGTTTTGCCATGTTGGCCAGACTGGTCTTGAACACCTGACCTCAAGTGATCTGCCTGCCTCGGCCTCCCCAAGTGCTGGGATTTACAGGTGTGAGCCACCACGCTCGGCCCCGTCTGTCATCTTAACAGCAATTAGTAAAGAACACTTTTTCTGTTGTGCTTTAGGGAACCTCCTTTTGCTTGGCCTAGGAATAACCTTATGGAAGATCCCTTATTTACATTTCAAACAAGTCACATTCTTTTCTGAGAGCCCCAACTGTTGAATATGTTTAGTGAGAAGTGCTCTTCCCTGGGCAGTTGGTTGAGCCTGCCTCTTATGCTGAGCTGTAGGATGCTCCCCCAGTCACGCCACCTCCAGATGAAGTGTGTCCTCTCCTCATTGTGCAAACAAGGGCCCTCACACACAGGTTCTATTTGATTTTTATCATCTTGCTTTAGGACCAGGGAAACAAATGTGAAAAACTGTCAAGAATGATACACATTTGGAGAAGCCATTTTCCAAATGAGTAACTGGAGTTTAACTAAAGATGATGAAAAAGTTGTCCCTGCTAGTCATTACACTGAGTAGTATGATAGCTACAGGATTAGGGGTGGCCAATTAAGCCAAATCGAGTTGCTACGGGCTCACTAGGTCAAATGAAACCCAGTGGGAGGTGAGCCTATGGAGCAGCCTTTCCCAAATGCACACCAGGAGACACTGACTGACCTGAAGGTCTCGGGCAAGGACTCTGGCCAGCAGGGTCTGCAGAGCAGGAATGGAAGGGAGACTCCCCGTCAACATGCCAGCCAGAGAAAAGGATTTTAGAAAGAGAGCAGCCCGTACTATTGATGCCCCAAACTACACTGTGGCTAATCTTATCATTTGCTCTTAAGCATCCCTAAGCAGAGTTCTAAAACTTCTATAAATCTAGACTATGAAGGCACGTATTGGTAGATGTGAGAATGAGAGGTAGAATGAGGAGAAATCTAAAAATATTACCACATAAAAATTCAAATGAATATGCAAAAAAGAAAATAGCTCTTGGGGTTTTCTATTTCCCAAATTTTTCTAATCTTATCACCTTTATAATTTAAACATTAAATTAGATAAAAAAATTAAAAATGGCTCATTTTCTGAATTCTGGTTTTAGGATTAATTACACTCATGTTTTACATTCAATAAAATGTGTATTTTACATATATATATTTTTAAATCACAGCACTTCCAGCTTCCACTCTGGGATGTAGGGGTGGAAGGAGCATTTCTTCTACTCTTACAATGCAAACGAGCCAGATGAACTATAAATTAGGACATTTTTTCTAATCCATTGGAAAGCTGAGGTTGCAGAGTAACCAAATGGCCCCAAATGGAGAGGGGCAGTTGCCTGAAAGGGGAGAGAAGACATTAGCACTAGTTTCGTAGGGTCGTTGTAAACAGACACTGGAAAGAATAGGCTAGCTAAAAGTGATGATTGGTGAAGGCAGAATATGGGCTGCAGGAGTGTTAAGACCCCGGGGCCTGCAGAAACTAGGGGAGCCGCCCTATCTTGCAGGCTTTTTCTTTACAACCTCTACAGGGGCTCAGAGAAAATACTGTAAAGAGCCCTAAGAAGTGTCAGCTGTGACGCACACCCAGGGGAGTATACAGAGGCCCTGGGCGTGGGTAAAGGAACTTACCATACCCTTTCTCTCATCTCACAGAACAAAAGCATCCTATGAGGGAAAAGGGGCACAAATACTGTTGCCGTCTGGACATCGGTGAAAAGTCACTGTGGCAGAGGGAAGGGACTATGGAAGAAAAGCCCCATCCCGGAGGAGGGGGCAGAAATATCACTGGGCCCCCAATTAGCTGGGAGGGGGCAAGTAAACCGAGACCCTCCCAAACCTAGGGACACAGTGCCTAAAACTGCAACCTAATCCAAGAACGCCAGCTCCTCCCCAGCCCCCGTTACACTTCAAGAAACAGCAGAGTATTTCCAGGAGGAGGACAGCAGAGCAACGGAAGCACAGAGAGAGACCCTCTTGGAGACCCAGCACAAAGCTTCTTTTTTTTTTTTTTTTTGAGACGGAGTCTTGCTCTGTCCCCCAGGCTGGAGTGCAGTGGCGCGATCTCGGCTCACTGCAAGCTCCGCCTCCCAGGTTCACGCCATTCTCCTGCCTCAGCCTCTCTGAGTAGCTGGGACCACAGGCGCCCGCCAACACGCCCGGCCAATTTTTTTTTTTGTATTTTTAGTAGAGACGGGGTTTCACCGTGTTAGCCAGGATGGTCTCGATCTCCTGACCTCGTGATCCGCCCACCTCGGCCTCCCAAAGTGCTGGGATTACAGGCTTGAGCCACCGTGCCCGGCCCCAGCACAAAGCTTCTGAGCCTGGAAACTCAGGGTCTGAAACACAGTGCTCTGGTATCCAACACCAATCAGAAATACAATGTATCATCACAGGAACTCGAGCCGACTAAGGATAATCATAGCAAATCCAATCTTGAACCAAGCACAACTCCTAACTACTATTAGATTGGCATAAAAGTAATTTTGGTTCTTGCCATTAAAAAAATGCAAAAACCACAATTACTTTTCCACCAGCCATAATACATTAATTCAACCTCTGCCAACAAAGGTCTTAGCAGCAGGAAAGGCCTCCTTACTTTCAGGTGTAAAAACTATTCACCAAAGTATCTTGTCCTATGTGAGATGTGTCGCTATTAACAAAATATATAGAGTCATATGAAAAGCCAAGAAGAAAACATTCTGAAGACATGAAACAATCATCAGAACCAGACTCAGATAACAGAGATTTTGGAAGTGAGAGAGAATTTTAAATAATAATTGTTTTGGGAGGCCGAGGTGGGAGGATGGCCTGAGGTCAGGAGTTCGAGACCAGCCTGGTCAACATGGCAAAACCCCGTCTCTACTAAAAGTACAAAAATCAGCCAGGCGTGGTGGTGCACCACCACGCCTGTAGTCCCAGCTACTCAGGAGGCTGAGGCAGGAGAATCGCTTGAACCTGGGAGGTGGAGGTTGCAGTGAGCTGAGATCGTACCACTGCACTCCAGCCTGGGCGACAGAGCGAGACTCTCTCAAACAAATAAAAAAAAAAATTATGGTTAATATGTTAAGAAAAATGGTGGATATTATGCAAGATAATGGGTGATTATAGCAAAGCAATGGAACCTATAATTAAATATTAATAGAAATGTAAGACATGAAAAATGCCATAATAGAGATGATGAATGCCTTCAGTTGGCTAGTCAGTAGGCTCTAAACTGCTGAAAAGAAAATCAGTAAAACTTGAAGTTAACAAAAATTACCTTAACTGAAACACAACAGAAAAAAATGAAGGGAAAACAAAATCAACCCAGAACGTAATATACAAAAGCTGTGGGGCAGTATCTGTGTAAAATATGCACAACTAGAATCCTAGAAGGAGAAGAGAAAGATAATGGTTAGAAGAAATATTTGAAGAAATAATGGCTTAGAGTTTTCCAAAACTAATGACAGACGCAAGACCACAGATACAAGAAACTCAGAGAACACCAAGCAAAGCTAGGCGAGGTGGGTCACACCTGTAACTGCAGCACTTTGGCTGGCTGAGGTGGGAGGATAGCTTAAACTTAGGAGTTCAAGACCAGCCTGGGCAATGCGGTGAAACCCCCCTCTGAAAAAAAAAAATTAGCTGGACATGGTGTGTGGCTTGCATTCCCAGCTACTCAGGCTGGACGGTTGAGGCTGCAGTAAGCTGTGATCATGCCACTGCTCTCCAGCCTGGGTGACAGAGCAAGACCTTGTCTCAAAAAAAAAAAAAAAAGGCCGGGCGTGGTGGCTCACGCTTGTAATCCCAGCACTTTGGGAGGCCGAGGCGGGTGGATCACGAGGTCAGGAAATCGAGACCGCGGTGAAACCTCATCTCTACTAAAAAATACAAAAAAATTAGCCGGGCGTGGTAGTGGGCGCCTGTAGTCCCAGCTACTCGGAGAGGCTGAGGCAGGAGAATGGCGTGAACCCGGGAGGCGGAGTTTGCAGTGAGCCGAGATTGCGCCACTGCACTCCAGCCTGGGCGACAGAGCGAGACTCCGTCTCAAGAAAAAAACAAACAAACAAACAAAAAAAACGGCTAGGCATGGTAGCTCACACCTGTAATCCCAGCACTTTAGGAGGCCAAGGCAAGCGGATCACTTGAGGCCAGCAACTTGAAACCAGCCTGGAAAACATGGAGAAACCCTATCTCTACTAAAAATACAAAAATTAGCTAAGCATGGTGGTGCACGCCTGTAATCCCCGCTACTAGGGAGGCTGAGACACAAGAATCGTGTGAACCTTGGAGGTGGAGGTCGCAGTGAGCTGAGATTAAGCCACTGCACTCCAGCCCAGGTGACAGAGCGGGACTCTGTCTCAAAAGAAAAAAAAAAATCAAGGCTGGGCCCGGTGG